>NC_041781.1:0-300000 GCF_900090045.1 Plasmodium malariae | reverse complement strand
CTCTTTTTTACCTGAGCCCAGTTTATATAATGAAATGAATTGTTATTCTTCTTTTCATTTATGGTTATTTGCTTCTTCAAACTTTTTTTATTTAAAAGTATAATGCATTTGTTCTGTTTCCTACATTTATTAGATATATTTTTTCTTTTCCTCACTTTGCAAATAACTTTATTACTTATATTTTTTCCAGAACAGATACAGCAATAATTAGCTTCATTGTAACACTTATAACAACTGTCTTTGCCGTTATTTAAATAACTACTACAGTGGATTTTTTGTTTTCTTTTATAATTAACACTGTCTTTATTTCCATTTTTGTTATTTCCCTTGCAAATAGAACGCTTGTCGTCTTCTACACAAAGCAAGTGAGAATTTGTATTCTTCTTTTTGAATTTTTTTTTTTTACATACAGAATTATTAGAAATATATAAATTATTTAAAAAAAATATTTTCTTATTATTTGTTTCTAACAATGATTCTACATCATAATGCTTAAAATAAAAATCATTGCTTCTTATACTTGTTAAATATATCATTTTTTTCCTATGATACTACTTATATTATGTATATTATGCAAAGGCATATTTATAAAATTTTAATAACATAAAAGAAATATTTATGTAGATTAATTTATATAAAATAAATATTCGTGTAAATTTAATGAAGTAAACGATTACTTATATAAATTTAATAATGTAAATTATTACTTACATAAATTTAATAAGGAAAATCATTATTTCATAAATTTAATAACTTAAATAAATATTTACATAAAATTAATAACTTAAATAAATATTCTTATAAAATTAATAATTTAAATACAAACTAATGTATTCATTTTTATTTTTGTCAATGTGTCAAAATAAAAAATGAAAAATAAAAAAATAAAAAATATGTACGCAAAAATATTATAGTACATTAAAAAAAAAAAAAAAAAAAAAAGTATCATCTAAAAAGCGTACATGCAAGGTACACAAATTTCTGTAAAAAAATAGAAAAAGAAGTTTACATATTTTGACTAAAAAAAAAGGGATGTGTGAAATTAGTAACATACTAATTTCCTAGGTGGTACATCAACATATGATAATTTCCTAGGTAAAAAAATTCTATAGGAAATATGCTAGCAAAAATATTGTCTTTTTATTTTATTTTATTTAATTAATCATGTAATAAAACAAAAAAAAAAAAAAAAAAAAAAAAAAAAAAAAAAAATAAAAAATAATTATATATAAAAAAAAAAAAATAGAATAATATAAAATAATTAAAAACAACAGTAATTAAGTATTTTTGTCGTACCCCTTAACATATATTTTAATAATTTATATTTTTTAAGAACAAAATAAAAAATTATAGAATAAGCAGACGTATGTTACTAGCAATTTATAATATATTTATCCAATTTTTTTTTTTTTTTACAAAGTAAATTTTTTTATGATATTCTAAGTAAGGACGTAATAACATATACTATTTTAAAACAAAAATACATCTGCATAGTATTTTTTATGCAGTATGCTATCTACATATGTACATATGCGCCCATACAAATATATATATTCTTCATATATTCATGTAGTGTGCATATAGGAATTTTTATGGGACAAATGCTATATTTACTTAAAAATTAAAAAATTATTATAGAAGTTTGCTCAATGGTTTAAACAAAAAAAAAAAAAAAAAAAAAAAAAAAAGGCAGAAAAAACTAGGAAAAAATTAGAAAAAAAAATAAGGAAAAAAGTAGTTTTAAAATTAAACAAAATTAAAAGAGAACCTATTCATTCATATATATAATTTTTATGTTTTGTTTTTTAATTAAGAAACAAAACAATAGTATGCATAAGGAAATAAAACACATAAAGTGTACGTAATATGAAGTTCAATACAAATGTGTAATAGCTTTTTCACCCCTTTTTCATGAGCAAAAAGAAG
The DNA here is from genome assembly GCF_900090045.1 of Plasmodium malariae. NCBI lineage: Eukaryota > Apicomplexa > Aconoidasida > Haemosporida > Plasmodiidae > Plasmodium > Plasmodium malariae. The sequence goes on along the minus strand of NC_041781.1, from coordinate 298,074 downwards.
TTAATTTTAAAAATATGAAAAAAAGAAATTGTTCTAATTGTATTTTTTCAAAAGATCTATTACAAAAATACATGAACAAAACACCATAGAAATACTAAAATAATGTATATTCAAAAACATACTAAAAAAAAGGTATATATATATATATATATAATTATGTACATTTATACATTTTATATATATATTTGTATATGCTTTTGCATATTTATACACATACATAAGAAGATAAGACTGCGTAGTCATATTTAATTACAAAAGGAAAATGTGTATATTTATAATCAAACCAATGATGGATTAATGTAAACGAAAAAATTAAATATCTAAGAACAAAAAAAAATTCAAAAGAAAAAAAAAAATTTTGTGTAAATAAACAATATTTACATTAATTTACAAGCTTCCTTGTAACATGTTTTTGTATGTACCAAAAAATCACAATACTCGTTTATTTAAAAAAAAAAAAAAAAAAATAGAGTTAAATTAATATATTCTTTAAATACATTTAATTATATTATTTCCATTGAACTCTAAAATATATATAAACATAAAAATGTATGTAAATTTAATGAGGAATTACTCAAACTTTTGATAAAAAAAGAACAAAAAAAAAATTAACTCATTTATGGTTATTAAATAACTTTTTACAGTTAATTTTATTTTTGATTTTAACAGAATTAAACACATACAAACATATGTGTTGAAGTTGTTCATGTATAAATATATATATTTGTATTTGTTCTTTTATTAATGAAGGATAACGTGATTTATCTTTTGTGTAACTCATTAATTTTTAGTGTTGTGTTTTTTTAACTTTTCTTTAATATTTTTATTGCTCTTACTTTTATTCTTTTTTTTTTTCTTCGTTTATATAAATAGACTGTTATCAACTTCAAAAGATAAATAATACTTAAAAAAAAAAAAAAGGAGCAAAACATAATAGTGGAGTGTGTGGTGAAGCGAAAACCAAAATAATATGTTTGCCTTTATTTTAATGCATATGTGCATTAAAAAAAAAAGAACAAATTTTATTATGTAATGCTTTATTTTATAAATACGCACATATTACATACATTTGTGTGTATGTATTTTATAAGAATTATTTTACTGTCTTCCATAAATGCACTTAATAATATGTAACGTATTTTCAATTAATAAAAATTAATAAAAGGGTGCGATCTCCTATTTTCACATTTTTTTAAAATTATATATAAGAAAAATGCATTTTTCCTAATTTGACATGTAACTTGTTTTATACATTTATATTATGAAAAGTATATGAAACATAAAAGGAAATAACGTGCGATAAAATTCGAATATGAAATGATATAATGATCAGAATTTAATAATGTTATATTATGAATATAAATATCACACACTTTCGAATGTTCCTTTTTTTTTTTTTCTGTGTAATTGTAATTTTGTTATTTTTTGCAAAAAACAACCATAATTTGATACAAATAAGATAAAATAGTATAAATTTTGAAGCTAATTATCCCATTTATTAAAAACAAATTACCTTTACATAAAACATACTAAAACAAAAAGTATAATATATATAAATCAAATATGCTTCCTCTTTTGGGGGTAAAAAATTCACAAAAAAACTTTAAACATACAATAGCTACAAAATATGAAAATAAATAATTTCCGTTAATTATTTTAATGAGAGATTTTTGTAATTTTAATTTTTTTATGCTCTTAATTTGGAAAAAAAATATAAATAATCTTTCAAGGTTATACAAAAGTTATATATATTTTACTGAGCTACATATATCCCATTAAAAAGGTTAATAATACTTTCCTATATTATATTCACGGCATTTTTTTTTTTTTTTACCTTATATGAACATATTTTTTGTTATAAAATCTTAAAATAAATAGATTATGAAATTATAATTACTATTTCATATGATATATTACAAAATAGGATATGTAATAAACAATTTATATTCCATATTTTATATGCGTCGTTAAATTGTTTTATCTTCCTTATATGAATATTTCTTGAAATATAATGTGAATTTTGGAAAATTGAGTTATCAATGTACTATCCTAAGATATTTTTTTTTTTTTTTTTTTTTTTTTTGTTTATTATATTACAATATTTTTTCTTTATTTTTATTTCCCCTATATAAATTAATATTACATAAATAAAGTATCTGAACAATATATCATGAAAAATATTTGATTAAAAAAAACCTTCACATATTAGTGGAATGATTTTTAATTGAACATATGATTAACAAGATTAATTAACACACTGATAATATAACAGTCACAAAAACGTTTACTTTATTGCATGCATTTTAAAAAAAAATTTCACTATTTTTTGCAGGAAAAATTAAATTATTCACGTGTATTTATATATATATATATAAACGTAATACTCATTAAGGCATATGTAAAATACATATATGCATATTTAATACATATTACAGCATTTATTTATACGAATATACAATTATATGTGTGTGTATTATGAACGTATTGAACTACGATCCTTACAAATAACCATGTATTAATATAACTTATACACATCTGGAAAGTGTTATGGATTTATGTGTATGCATTAATAGTTTTTATAAAAATTTACATATTTCGAGTTTTTCATTTTTTGCATTGCAACTCCAAAAAAATTCATGTGATCATAATTAGGCTGATCAAAAAAATAAAGAAAAACCAATAATATGTATGAATAATTTACATAATATATATTTACATATTATGTATATATATGTATATAAATATATACATCAGTACACACAAGCACATATACATTTTTGTATAAATATGTATATTTAATTTTTTTTTGATAATTTTATAAAAATATTTATTATTTTATATTGTATTGTTTGTTTTTGAAATATTTGATTTAAATTAAAAATATATATTTTTTTATATAAAAAAAGCAGAAAGGAAATCTTTAAGTACATTTTAAAATATATTAAAAAAAAAAAACTAATATTTCAAAGAATTATATTCATAAATATGTATAGTACTACATATATATATACATAAATACACAATATATACTCTTACATTTTGGCACCACTTTATAGCAAGGAAATTCTAAATTGCATTTAAATAGCATAAATATAAATTTAAGCTAACATTAGGGGAAAATTATGTCAAGTAAAAAAAGAACAATTTTAAAAGTAATTATTCTTGGAGATAGTGGGTAAACAAATAAGTACAATAAAGAAATGAAACAATTTATACATTAAATTATATGTAACTAATGAAAAAAATAAATGCTTAAAGAGAGTAAATCATATAAATAAGAGAAAGAAAAAACGAATTAACAAAAAGGAAAAAGAAAAGGAACGAACAGCGTAAAAAAACAAATAAGAATGGAGAAAAATCGAATAAATAATTTGCAGTTTTAAAAAATATTGTTTTTCCATATAGATATATATAATAAGACATTATAGATGGAAATATATTAAAAATGCGGCAACTTTAAAAAAATAATCTCAGCTTTTAAGCATTATTGCTTTACTTATTAAATTAGGGGGTTCATAAAAGTTTCACTTAAATGGTTACACTAATCTGTATTTACGTATATGTATATGTGACATAGTTAAAAAAGTTGTGTATAATAAATATGTATCTCCCCTTTAGCACTATTTTATGTGCGGCATAATGTTTGTTAACAGCATAAATAGCTGTATTAGTTTTACCAGCTAAACTCCGTATGAATACAACAATAGTCAAAAAAACTCACGTATATGGCACTATTAAACATACATAATTGTTCTATAAAAGACAACTAATGAGAAGAATTTAATTTTGAATAATTTGATTTAAAAAAAATATTTTAATTAATAAGATTTATCATTTAACATTATAATTAATTTTATAAACATATTTTAACAATTATAATTTGAGCCTTTTTTTGAAATGTTTTTTGCAGTATATGAATTTTGTTTTTTTTCCAATAAATTATTTTTTCAATAATTACAACTTGTTTGTTTTTCATAAAGTGACATTTTTCCATTTATCCCCTTTTTTCATTTTTCATATTTCATTTTTTTGTAGTGTTGGAAAAACATCGTTAATGAATCAGTATGTAAATAAAAAATTTACGAATCAGTACAAAGCGACAAGTAATTAGATAGTTGAACACGAATTTATCACATCTCTATTGTATGTCAATTTTTTAATGAATGTTACTATATTTTTTTTCTTTTAGTTGGAGCCGATTTTTTAACAAAAGAAACTATAGTTGATAATGAACAGCTGACAATGCAAGTTAAAAGAAAAAGACAGAAAAAATGGAAATAATATACATGAATTTTATGTATACTACTGACGTTGTTGAACAGTGTTATTTGGATATATATAGCCTATATTGCTTATGTATTTATATGTATATATATATATAATAACTCTTCCTGAACATATTAATTTTGCAAAGGGTGCAAATAAGCACATGTATTAATTCATATTAACAAATATAAATATATGTATGTATAATTTCTTTACTTATTTTCATTCGAAGATCTGGGACACGGCAGGTCAAGAACGTTTCCAAAGTTTAGGCGTGGCTTTTTATAGAGGAGCAGATTGCTGTGTTTTAGTTTTTGATTTAACAAATTATAAAACATATGAATCGTTAGAATCGTGGAAAGATGAATTCTTAATTCAGGTATTTGCATGGGAAAAATGAAGCATCCAGCAGTTATACACATATACATGAATATGCACATACGTACACATATATGTAGGTGTACATAAGTACATATATATATATATATCTATATATCTATATATATATATATAGATAGATATAGATATAGATATATTTAAATGTTCATAATCGCATTTTGTGCAAAACTGTTTTGTTTTTTAGGCTAGTCCAAAGGACCCTGAAAATTTTCCATTCGTTATAATAGGAAATAAAGTTGATGAAACGAATAAGAGAAAAGTAATTTTTGAATGCATATCAAATTTATTATGAATATTAGTAATACTTTTACATGTATACAAGCATATGAATATATGTATGCACTTTTGCATGTTTACACGTATACCTGTATTAATTTATTTTGATAGGTTCAATCATTAAAAGTTTTGCAGTGGTGCAAGTCGAATAACAACATTCCATATTTTGAGACAAGCGCGAAAAACGCAATTAATGTTGATCAGGCTTTTGATGAAATAGCAAGAAAAGCTATGAAACAAGAACATCAGGAAGAACAAATGTAGGAAAATGAAGCAGAATGGAATAAAATATATATACAACATGAATTTGCAGATAACACATTATATATATATATATTTGTGTGTATGGAAATTTATTCATTTAAAGGTGCAATCTTATGTCTTATGCTTTCTTATTTTGCGATTTCCTGTTGTACAACTTAGCATATATACATATAATACACTACGAGCGACCTTTTGTTTTTTCACAATTTACAGATATCTACCCGAGACTTTTACTTTAAACAACCAGAACGAACAGAAAATATATAAAAGTCGTTGTTGTTAAGAATGCAAACAATAAAAACATAAATTTATTTTTTCATTATTAGTTCATATTTATTTTTTATGTGCGATAACTCATTGTAGTTGATTTATATACAGTTTTTCCCTCAAAAAAAATAATATTCTATTTTAACACTTATATTTATACGTACATAAATATTGTGCTCACGTATTTATTACATATGCATGTTTTATAAATATGTGTTTAAAGTTGTACATACATATTAAAGTATATATTTGTTGATATAAAAAAGTTTTTCCTAGCAATAAGGTTTTTATAATTTTAATTGGGTTACCAATACAAAATATAAAAATAATATTATATCAAACTTTAATATATTTACATACCTAAAAAATATGCTGCTTATATTTTTTTAATATTTAGGATATAATATAACGATTATTGTTTATACTTCAATGTTTACCCTTTTCTCATCTATATAGTATGTATATATATATACTCTGAATTTCTACTTTTTTTTTTATTCTTAATAAAATAAGTTACAACATTTTTTTATTTTATTTTTCATAGATATATAGTTTTAAAGTACTTTTTATTCAAATTCTTGAACACTAACTATGCAATCTCTAAAAATTAAGATATATGAATACATATATGTATGTATGCATGTATATATGAATATATATAAAACCTTATTTTTTCATGTCGCCATAATTCGTTTTTGGTATAATAAACTACTATCAAGTTATTTTTTGATAACAAATATGTTTGAACAAAGCTTTTAATAATTAACATAAAAAGGAAAGGAAGTGGAAAGAAACGGTATTTTTCCACTTAAGTTTATATCCTCTTCTTTTTTATATATTTCATCCTTAATTTTTGCTGTTTGTTTTTTTTTTTCTTTGTAAAAAAGGAGCTATATTTTATTATTTTTATGTATGTTTTTTATATGTATTTTATGTTTCTTCACTATTATCAGGCATTATTTTATTTTATTTTTTTCGTGTATACTAATTTAATTCTTTTTATTTAAAAAAATTGTCAAAAGCTTATTTATTTTTGTTTAAAATATCCTCATACTAGTTCGTAATTATTCTTACATACAGAGGCTACAAACAATTCCATATTTCCATGTCTGCAATATTTATTCATTTTTTTAATATTTAAATAAATATATATATATAGTTGGAACTAATATTATTTAATTAGTTTTTTGAAAAATTTGTTTCTTTTAAAGAATTTGAACTTAAGTTTTCTGTATTTTCATATTTTACATATTATAAAATACAGAATATTTAAAAAGATTAATTATTATTATCTATTACATATATGGAATTTCGAAAAAAAATTTTATTGTGTTATTGTACTGCATATATACTGACCATTCATTTTTTTAGCAAAAGAACTGTATTAGTATTTCTTAATATATTTTTATGAATAAACAAAAAAGCAATTGCACTGCATATTTTATTTTATTTTTTCATAAAAATTATATTTATGTGTATATATATAATAAATTATTTAACATACTTTAAAAAAAAAATTTTTATGTTATGGTAACATTTTTTTATAAAAGATTTGTTTTTGCTATTTTATAATTTTTATAAAAAATCATTTCGTAAAATAAATAAATTTCCCTGAAGTAAAAGTAATTTGCTAAATGTTTGAAAATTTTCATATTTTTTTTTTTTTTTTAATTTAATAACAATTTACATTTTTATATAAGAATGAAAATAATTATTATGTAAAATGTTTTCGTGAATGTATAATAAAAGTATATTTACATAATGTAGCGATAGAGATAGTTTTTGTGTAAACATCATTTATGTTATATAAGACAAAGGAGATAAGTTTTTTTTAGAATTTCAAATAGTTTAAAGGAAAAGTAAAAAAATTTACAATTTTTTTTTTTTATTCCTTTTATATAAGATATATTAGATTTACTGTTAATATATTTTACGTAAATGTATTATTCCCTTTTTTCTGTTATATACAAAACTATATATGTATAAAAATATGTATGTATAAAAATATGTATGTATAAAAATATGTATGTATAAAAATATGTATGTATACAAATATAGTGTACAGTTGGTATACATATGAAGCATGTATATATATTTATATATATGTGTAGCGATATAAAATTAAACTAAAAGATAGTACGCAAGAAGGCGAACAAAGTTAAAAAAGTAGATATAATAATTTAGTTATAAAAATGGATGAAACAGACAAATTTCTACCAGATTTATGTAATAAATTAGTTAATACGCATAATTATTATATAGATAAAACAACTTTATATGTAAAAACAAGATGGATAGTTTTACTTGGCTTTTTTATTTTATACATACTTAGGGTGTACTATGTGACAGGTTTTTATGTTGTATCATACGCATTATCAATTTTCTTATTAAATTTGTTTTTAAGATTTTTAACACCACATAATATCGAAGAAATATATGAACAATATGAAAATGAAAATAACGGCTTATTACTACCTATGAAACAAACAAATGAGCAAAAAAATGAAAATAATTCAGATGATAAAAAAGAATTTAGACCCTTTTTAAGAAAATTAGACGAATTCAAATTTTGGTTATATTCCTCTAGAGCTGTATTGATATCAATATTTTGCACGTTTTTTCCATTTCTGGACATACCAGTATTCTGGCCTCTATTACTTTTTTACTTTATATGTTTATTTTTGGCAACTATGAAACAACAAATAAAAAATATGATAAAGTTTAAATATTTACCTTTTAATACATGTAATTCTTTTTTTAATTTGAAAATTTTTTTTTTTATATATTTATATCTCATATAAAAATTTTTTATCCTTATATTATGCTTTAATTACATTTTTCTTTTTTTTTTTCTCTCTCTTTATAGCTTCTAAGCAGACATATGGTTCTGTTGCTCGTGGAAATAAAATTAGCAGATAAGGTCAAATGTATATATGACTTCCTTTTTCTTTCCTACTGTCTTTTTTTTTCCTTTTTTTAAAGACGCGTACTTTAATGTGTTTATTGTATAGTTTTTTTTTTTTTTTTTTTTTTGTTTTTTTTTATTATAATAACTCTTTTATGTAATTATTGTGGATTTTTTTTTTTTTTTTTTTTTTTAATTTTATTTGTATTTTTAAAAAAATGATAATATAAGATTATTATTATTATACCTATTTATTTAATATGTGTTAAAGTGCTTATTATACTTTTGTTTCAATTTATTTTATAATAATTATTATTATTATTATTATGAAAATTCAATTTTTTAAATGTTAAAAATTAAAACATACCAATAAATTTTTTGATTCAATGTCAGCTATACAGGAGCATGTAGGCACATATGGAATACGCATTTAACTGTTTGTTTTTAAATATAATACATACAGATACTTTTGCAAATTATAAAGAAAAAGGAAAATACTCATGATTATTATTATTCAACTGTTTTTATTTTATGCAAAGGGAAAATGCTAATAAAATGATTTATCGCATATATAATAGTTTTCTCAAGGGTATCAATGTTTACGAATAAACATGTTTAAATTTTATAAATATGCAGAAGAAAAAAATAAATGAGAAAAAAGGGGAAAAGAGGAAAAGCAGGAAGGATAATAAAACGAAAAGAAAAAAGAATTTGAATTATCTTTTAAAAAAAAAATTTGAGCTGTATTACAGACATTATTTATCCTGGGTATACTTCATAAATTTTTATTTTTCTGTTATTTCGTCGAGATGCTCAATCATTTCAAGATCCCTTTCAGAAATATCATATTCTTTCATTAACCTTTCTGTAATAATTCTTTTTCTCCGTTGTGATATGGTTTCATTAGGTGCTAGGGTATAAATTGAATAAAGAAAAACGAAAATGATTAATGAATTAACAACAAAACTAGTAAAATCTTTCTTTATACTTATAAATAGTTTTCCTCTATTATATCCAAAAACACTTAAATTTCTTTTAGGTTGTGAATTAATTATTTTGTATTTCGGGTTTTGAAAAAAATTGGTGTTATTCTCGTCGCGTCTTTTTTTAGAATCTTCATGGTTTACAGATTTACCATATTCATTATTTTTTGAGCTGAAAGTTAGTTTCTTACAATTATATTCTTTTATATTAACTCTGTTTATGTTACCTATTGAAAGGTTACTAACTCGAAAAATTAAAGGATTTCTCTTTGAGCCTAGAGTATAATTCATTTCTGCGTCACCTGTGTAGGCTACGTACACACACAAACATATATATGTTTCTATGTATGTTATATGGGCATGTATATATGTATTAAAGAGGTATATATATAAGCGTTATATTGCCACATGAATGTGTTATATGGAAAAGTAGGTACGCATTACAAGGTTACATATGCATGTATTATAAGGCCACATACGTACGTGTTATATTTACCAGATATACATGCGTTATTTGTGTTTATATAAATATAACTGTTTGCACCAATATATTCATTTAACGTTCTCAATTTAATATATGCAATTCTAAATAATAATAAGGAAAATAAATGTAAAATAAATTTAATTTTTTCATTTATTCGTTTAAATACATACACTTTTTCTTAAAACCGTTTGACATAATATATTGATGAAAAGTATAAGCAATATTTAAATTTAAAACAACTTAAAATTTATATAAAAATTATTGTATGGATAAAACGACATAAAAGGAAAGGAAATTTTTAAACGTACAAAAGGTGCGTAATATGAATAACTTTTTTCTTTTTCTTTTTCTTCTAGCTTTGTATAAACCTTTTAATTAAAAATAAACCAAGCAATTTCACTGTATACGAGTAACGAAAAAGCGTTAATATAAATAAAAAAATATATATATATAGCATTAATAATGAACGCAAAATTTTTTATGAGCAACATTAACTTTTAAGAATATTACTCCTGCAAATTATATATGATCGTGTCCCTTATTTAAACTTTTAAAAATACATGAACTCATTAGAAGATTGAAATTATTTTATTTTAACATAAAATTATTCATAAAAAAAAAAATAATAAAATTTCTTGATGAATTTTTCAACGAGGTTTTTTTTTTTTTCTTTTTAATCACACGATTAAATATATGAGAATTTTACAGCATGGTGAAAATTCGTAATATTTAAACAAAATAATAGTTCTCATACAAACATGTTGCTATTAACAACTGAGAAAAGGTTACATATATATATATATATATATATATATATATATATATATATATATATATATATATATATTTATTTATTTATTTATTTATTTATTTAATTACAGAACTTATGTGTATAATTTAAATTAGGAGTTATCATGAAATGAAAAAAAAAGTTACCATATTTGTTTATCCCATTTCATTCAACACGGTGAAGATAATGTTGTGGTATTAACTTTTTTTAATAAGGTAATTTACTTAAAATATTACTTAAGCTACCTAAAAGGGTGAAATAATTTTTGAACAAAATATTTTTCAGGATGTATGATATTACTTTAAAATGTTAGAAAAAAAAAAAAAAAAAAAAAAAAGTTCTATAACATAAAACATTCCCATTACATAACAATTTAATAAGAATTGCTCATATTATTCATATAAGTGCATGTAAACATGCGTGTATGTAATGAATGAATGGATAATATGCATATGTCATACCTTAAAAGGATACAAAACTATTCAAAGTATTAATATGAATAAATGAAAAACGTAAAAATGGAAAAAAGAAGTAAAATATTTTTATCTAATTTACACATTAACAGTTAAAACATAAAAATATAGGGTAACCTTTTCTCTGTGGTAAATGGCATATTACATTTATTATTATTTTATTTTTTTTATGAAAAATTGTATGATAATAACTTTTCCACTGTTCTCTAACTAAAAATTATTCTTGTTTGCTTAAAGGAAAAGTTATTTTAATTATTTTTTTTTTTTTCTGATATTTTTTATAAAGTTCTATTTCTCATGTTTCTCGACCTAATATAATCATCCATAATAAATCCTAGAGTTGAAAATATGGTTACTATAATTGTCAAAGAAAGAATTCCTGTATAAATTAAATTGTGTATTCTTTTCTGTTTCTCAGTATGTATGCTTAACTCTAAAATTCGCGGATCTATATTTCCCTTCGAAGGTGACTTTAAATCCGTGCAGGAACATGATATAATTAAAATTACACTTATAAAAAAAATAAAAAGGGTTATTTTTCCTAAGTGATGCATCATTGTGTATTATTTATAAAAAGAAAATATGAAAAAAATGTTTGTTGCTATTTGTATGTATGCAATGAACTGTTCTATATAAATTTTAATATTTGAATACATCTTTTGTTAATTTTGTAAAAATTATTTATTTTAATATTTGAATACATCTTTTGTTAATTTTGTAAAAATTATTTATATTGTATGAATAAGAATAATATATTTTGTTTAAAAAAGTATTTATACTTTTATCAACACATATATATGTATATCAGTATATATACATACATATTATATATATAATTATTTATAACGTTATGAATTTATTATTTTTTTTTGGCTTTGCGTATCGCATGCAGATCCGTGTAGTGAGTTTCCTCATTAAGCATAATATTTTATTCTATATTATTCTATACAAGTATATTCTATGTTATCATAAATATTATTTTTTATGTGGTTTGTTTTATTTGCAACGTACATCTTAAACAATACATGCGTTTATAATATTATACATATTTTTGTATGTACAAATATTAATACAATGATATACTACTTTTATTCCCCATTGTTTTTCTCTTTTTTTTTTTTATTTCAATTTAAAATGTTATTTGTTATGTATATGTAAATTTTACTTTTTAGCAATAGCCAGATGAAAAGATATAAAAACATAGAATTCATTAATATAATAACTTTTGAACTAATTTAAAAGATGAAAAAAAAAAAAATTCAAAGGTTCCACTTAAGACCACATTAAATTAAAAGAGGAACCTTTCATAATTTATATCATTTTTGTGGAGCAAAATGGTATCATTATACTTAAGGAGACCTTAATACTTTCAAAAAAAAAGAAAAGAAAAAAAAAATTTTAATTTGCACAATTTTAGTAAAAATAGCCACTTTTTTGTGAATTATTTTTTATATAATTTTTTAAAAATAATCATTTCATATGTTCAAATATTTTGTAGAATTTATATATATATATTATTTAAATATGTGAGAAAAAAACAATACGTTGTTTATCATAAAATGTAGTTATTCTCTTAACAAAAAAGGAATTCACATTTTTTCCCACTAGTTCATTCATTATTTTTAATATCTGATAATAAATGTTTGAATATTTTTTTAATTAACATTACGTTTTTGTCGACTTTAATTTTAATTTAATACACACTTATCTATATGTGTATGTATGTTTATATGTATTGATAATTATTTGTATATGCCATTTCTGAAACTTACAGGAATTCTTCTATATAGTAGAGTTATGATGTCATTGTATTTAAACGTTTTTATTTATATCACCTTATGAAGAATAAATATTAAGTATATAATATAAATAAATCCTTTAAAATTGAACTAGCTAATAATACAAAAATATTTTTTAAAGTAATAATGTTATTCATGGGGCTTAGAATTACATAAATTTATTGATCACGCAAGAACCGTAAAAATCGTATTTCTATAAGTACACGCTTAAATAAGGTATACTATTTTTGACTCTTTAAAATGATATATGGAAAATGATATATTTAATTTGTTTGTAGAGAATATTAAAAACAAATATGAGTAGTTAAAAATATGGATAGGTAAATAGATAAATCAACCAATTAATTAATCATTTTTAAATACTGGATATATGGAACGATTGCAAAGGTTCCCTTGTGGAAAATCTTATACATTGTATTATTTTATCAATTTATTTTACTTTTACCATACTAATTTTTTTTATAAAACTCAGAACTATCAAAAAATTATATTTTTGTTCTGTTATTATAGATAAAAAGTTAATTTTCCACGTACTCCAAAAAAAAGGCTATGATTGTGAGCATGGTACAATTATAAAATGTTTAATAAGAACTAATATACTAATAAGCGTATGTACTTTTGCGTTCTCATAATTGAAGGTAATTTTTATTTTTGACAGTTAAACTAATTATTTACGTGGTTAAAAAACTATTTTGCAAATTCGTTATAACAAATTTTTTTTTTTTTAAATTGTTATGTTATTCTAAAAAGGTACATTAAAATTGAGATTGTTATAAAAAAAAGAAAAAAAAAAGCTTTTGTTTGTTACTTTTAAATTATATAATTATTTAAGGGTAAAATAAAAAATTAAAAAAAAAAAATTTGAAATTTTTTTCACGTACTATCGAAAAGGTTCCAAATTAGAGGCAACCTTTAAAATTTTTTTTTTGTTCACATGTTATTATACATTGATATGTGTATATGAATGTGTGCACACAAATTTTTTTACTTAATTGGTGATTTGAGAGAATAAATTAACAAAGAAAAATTCTGAGATTAAAGAAAATTGAGACAATATTATATATATATGTATAATTTAAAAATGCCTAAATTTTAAGATGTATATGAAATAGTAATAATGTGACATTGCACTTCTCAAATGAGATCAATTTCACATTATTAATATAGAGATAATGATAATTGCATCTATTTAATTTGAAATTGATAACATAAAATTGTTTTTATTTTTATGGAAATATAATGTACCGAAATCAGTAAAAAATAATAGAAAAAAATGTGTACAACCAGTTACAAAAAATAATAACACATTTTATTATTTAATTATAATCGCAATATTGGATGTGTAAATATCAGGTAAAAAATTTTTGCGTAATATCTATTTTTATCGTTACTTGTGTTCTAATGAGGTAAGGATAAAAAGTTTAGATCACCATAACAATGGAAATCTATCACACCCAATTAGTTTCCTATATAATTCTAAATTGCACTTGCAAAAAGAAAAACCCGAATAATAATATAAGCTAATATATGAAAGTATATATAAACAATATATTTGTTAAGCACTATTCTTATATTCTGAAAAAAATTATGGAAATAATTTATTTTTTTTCCCCCTATAAAATTAAGGTCCTTTTCTATAAGACACTACGATAAATGACTTTATTGTTTTACACGTTATTATTTTTCTAACTCTAATTAATAAAACGCCTACATATTTATTATATTGGTACTAAAGAAAAAAATTTTCTCTTTAAAGTTTAGTTTAAATAACATTTTCTGAAGCAAAATATGTAAATCTAAAAAGAATTGTATTAAAAATCAAATGTTTTCTTTATTTAATAAACAGTAAAATAATAATCCTATTTTAATTAGGGACTTTTACTTTTTTTTTTTTTTTTTTTTATTTATTAATGTTTCCATGTGCTTTATACTTTTTTTCGGATGAATATTTGATGTTACACAAATTTAACTGATACCAAAAAAATAAAAAAAAAATGTTTTTTTTTAAGGGTCAAACTAGATTTAGGAATATAGAACAGTTCTTTTTTTTTTTTTTTTTCATTAAAAATTTAAGAACAACAAATGGAGAAAATGTTTTAGAAGATATAAAGGGAAAGGATGGGAATTTAGACTTTTATAGTTTGGATTATAATTCAAAGAAAGCTAACAAATTGAAATATAACAGAGAGAAAAAAATATATATAAAAAATATGAATTTTCTAGGTGAAAAAGGGAATATTAGAAATATCGATAATGTACAAAGCGAAGATGTAGTAGTAGCACATTCATCAAATGATATATCTTTTGAGAACTTAAAAGGTTCTAATATTGGAAAAAATTTATCAAATCATGTTTATATAAAAAAAGATAGTCTATATAATTCTAATGAAAATAATAATATAAAGGGAGAAATAAACAACGAAAAGAATTATATTGCAAAATCCTTTATTCACAATGAGGAAGAGGCTTATAATATAAGAAAGAGTTTATATGATAAGATGGATCAACATGCGGTATTTAATCCATTTATTGACATGGAAATTGATTTTATTGATTTACAATATTTTAAGGATATTTTGGATCTGATTCCAGGGAATACATCATACTCTAAGTATTACAATGAAGAATTTAAAAAAATAATTGATGAATATTCTGATATTTTAAGTAACCTTGTAAAAACGTGTATAACAGAAAAAATGGAATTGATAAAATTAGAACATGAAATAAAATATCCTAAAAAGGATTCTATGGAAAAAAAATTAGAAGAAAAGTCAATAGAACTTGAATCGAAAAGAGAACTATATCATAATAAATTAAATAATTATTATAAAAATATTAAGCCTAAAATGGATGAAGTTAGAAATAAAGGACATGCTCTTTTGCAAGAATCATATTGTACAGAGAATTGTAGTACTTATATAGCGAAGTATGATGATCTTGTCGAAAAAATTTTATTAGATATTAAAAATTATGGAAACAAAGGACATGTAGTTCTTGAAAAAAGTATTAATGATTTCTCTTTTTTGGATATGATACTACAATATAGTAATCAACAAAACAATGATATGAGGGAAAGTATTAATACCTTGCAATTACTAGGAGAAGAAATAAAAGAAATTTCGGAAATATATCTTATTAATAGTACTCTAATTAACGATTTAACTAATTTTTTCTTAGAAATAAAGAAGATTAAGGAGCCCATAGATTCAAAACAATTTACAGAAAAACTGAAAACACTAATACGAAATAGCTGCCTTTTTCGTCATATACATAAGTTCAATGAACCAATAACACAGATATATGAAACAAAGGTAACAAGTTCTAACAAATTATTTACTAGTGTTATAGAGAAATTACAAAATGAAACTGAATCACTTATTAAAACCTTACTTGATGATTTGGAGTTTCACGAAATTCGAAAAAATTCAGAAGAAATAACAAATTATGTAAAAAATATGTATGATAAAAATAAAGAATTATATGATTCTATGATTAAAGGATTAGACGAAAATATAAATCTAAAAATTGATAAGCTGGATGAATTTTTATCTTATCAATATTATATTAATGATGATATAGTAAATTATAATGATTTCATTTCTCTAAAATATAAGCATATTTATATACATTTAAAAGCTGAATGCGAAAAAGATTTACGTGAAAGGAAATTACTTCCAAATAATGTATTAAAAGCAAAATTGTTTTTAGAAATAATAATTAAAATTAAGGCGGATGAAAAAATTATTAGTGAAAGTTTTGATACAGCAAAGAAATTTTATGAAAAAATTAAAGATCTCAAAAAAGAATTTGAAGAAGCATATGTAGAATTTGAAGAAGTTAAGAATGAAATAAATAAAATGAAAAATATAGACGATAACAGAGATAAAAATATAGAAGAAATTAAAGACAAATTAGAACATATAACTAAAAAACAGAATAATTTAAAGGAAGTTGCAGCGTTAAAAGATAAAGGAAATGTGGAAATTACAGCGAGTGATGAATTGCTTGCCATAATACCAAATAAGAATGAGAATGAATTTAAAAATAAAATAGATAAAACTAGAGATGATATGAATTCTCTATTTAAATCTTTAAATAATGATAACATAAATAGACTTATTGAATCAACTGAAGAATTTGTGAATCAAAAAAAAAATATTTCTTTTGAAGATATGGCTTCTGAAGTTATAGAGAATCATCTACAAGATATTAGAAATAAGTTTGATAAAATAAATTTTATCAGTGACGATAAAATGAAGGAATTGCATGATAAAATGAAGGAACAGGTAACTATTGCTGAAAATATTAAAAAAGAAATTGTAAAAAAAGAAATTGAAAATCTACAAAAAGAATTGGCAAAATTTTTTAGTACATTTAATAGTGAACAACAAGAGCTCCTGATTAGTCTTGAAGAATACAAAAGAGAAGGAGAAAAGATACAAAAATATAGAGATAGTTTATTGAAGAGAGAAAATGAATACTTCAGTAGTGTTCATGTAGATACAAATGATCTAGAAAAAACAAAAAACCAAGCAGAGCTCGATAAGCTTCAGGATACTTTTGCTAAGAAAAAAGATGAAATATCTAGAAAAATTAATAATATAAAGGACCTAATAAACACTGCGAATCCGCACTTAAACTTTTACAGTTTTGTTGAAAAATATTTCAACATAAATGAAGACAAAAAGGGAGTTGAAAATATTAAAGCTTTAAAAGATAAAATTAATAATGTAGACATGAATAAACAAGTACTTGAATTGGAAAACGATTTTAAACGTAAAACTGATGCGTTAGAAAATGACATAATAAGCATTAAAAGTATAACTAAAAAGTTAATTTCACTTAGTACATTGAATAAGAATATAAATCAATGTGATGAAAATAATGGAGCAGCTGAACTTTTAAAAAATAATGCCAAAAGATTAAGGGAAGAAGTGGAAAAGGAAATCGGTGTAACTCAAGATGATAAAGTTATAGGGAAGGATATAATTAAAACTCTTGTGGAAAATTTAAATGTTAAATTAAGTAATCTAGATAATAAATTAAAACAAAATGAAATTGATGACTTAGTAGAAAAATTAACAGATTTAAAGAACTTGTACTCAAAATCCAAAATATCTGTTCACGAAGAAAAAGAAGAATATCATTTACAAGATGTTTTCACAGAAACTAATAAATTGGAAGAAATTAAAACAAAGTTTAATGAATTAAATGTTTATTATGAAATATTAAATAAAAATAAAATTACATTATTTAAAAATAATTCCACTATCTATATAGAATCTATTTACAGTCTTATTAGAAATGCAATTGATAAAATAAAGCATGAAGAGAAGGAGATTTTAAAATCTGTAAAAAACATAGAAGAAAAATTAAATGTTATTGAAGTCAATGAAGCGTACAAAAATGTTATAAACTTAGAGAATGAGAAAAAAATACAGGTTGTAAGAACATCAATTAGAGAAATAAAAAAATTGGTTGATAGATATGAAGGAGAAATGATTAAATTAGAAAATAATTCTAGTAATTTAAAAAAGAGGGCTCAAGAAAAGGAAAATGACATTGAACATTTAAATAAAATAAAGAATGACATGAAAATTATTTATGAAGAATTAAATAAAATTTTTGGTGACATAAAATCAGGAACGGAAAATGAATTGAAGGTCGCATATAAAGATACGAACAATATAGAAATATTGTATGAGAGAAATTTAATTGAATATATTTTAGGAAAGATAGGAATTGAAAAAAATAAATCTCAAAAGAGTATGGAAGAAATTAAATCTCTTAAAGAAAAAATAGAAGATATAATAAGTAACACGCACGGTGCAGAAAAAGATGAAGTAACTTTAAGCAAGTGTAAGGAACATTTTGAGAATGCTAAAAAATACGAGGTTGTAATAAAAGATATTGAACAAGAATCCACTAAATTAAAGAGTAAATCACAGAATGTCGTAATCTTTGAAGAAATAAGTAAAATTAAAGGAAATGTTAACATAAATTTGCAAAGAAGTGTCCAAGAAAATGGTAACATAAATAATGTGTTGCTTGAACTTAAAGGCATTAATAATCTGTTAATATCTTCAAGTTTTGATAGTACTATGGAATATATTAAAGTGAACATGGAAGAAGCTAATAAGAAGAGCAATCTAACAAAAGAAGTATATGATAAAACAGTGGATGAGGAGAAAAGAGTAAAGGAAAAGTTTGAGAAGGCACATAAATTAAAAGAAGAAATTAGTAAAGATTTAGACGACAGTAAAATTGACAATAAAGTAAAAGAAATTGAGAAAATAAAAAATGAAATTTCAAAAATAAAAGAAGATGCCCACATATTTTTAGAAGACTCCAAAAAATATAATAAAATATGTTTAACACATTTTGAGAATACGAAGAATGGAAAAAATTATATTGAATATTTAAAAAATAAGGATAATGGTGAAAAACAGGGGAGATCAAATATTGATATAAGGGAAGTAGATGATAAGGTTAGCAAGGCTCAACAAGCTTCACTTGAAGCTGTTCATTACGAAAAGGAAACTGAAAAAAGTTATAAATCAATTTCAAAGTTTACCGATGACATAAATAATCTTTTTAATGACTCCTTAATTAAGGAAGTGAAGACAAAATGCGAAAAACTAAATGATGAAATACAACAAGTAATAGAACAAATAAAAAATGTAGGCTCTACGATTGGGGAAGAACTAGATAAGAATAAGGAAAAAATAACTGAACTGAAGAAACAGTTCAATATTGAAATAAAGGAAGGTGAACAGCTTAATGAAATTTCAATGGAATCATTTTTAGAAATACAGAATTATAGAAAAGAGTTGGACAACCTTCTATTAAATTTAGAAAATATAAAAATTAACAAAGATAATTTTATAAATACTGCTAATAAACCAATGGAATCAATTTTATCCATCCCTGAATTAAATAAGAAAAATTCCTTACAGGATCTAAAAAATGACAAAACAAATTATGAGAAAAATTTGGAAAAAATTAAAACTGAAAAAAATCTTATAGACGGTGAAGAAAAAAAGCTGAACGAAATAAGTAAGAAAATAATTTTTATAGAAAATGAACTAAATAAATATAAAAAAGACTATGAAAATGGATTGTTAAAGAAGATCAAGGAAAATGCTCATGTGAGAAAGCAAAATTTTGAACTAACTAGAGATGAAATAAATTCATTGATAGACCCTTCTACATCCGTTTTTGTTAAATTTAAATTGGAGGGATATGATATAACTAATAATTTAAATAATTACAGAACAAAAATTAATAGATTTCATACAGATTTTAATGATTCTTTTAATACAATAATTAGCTATGAATCTAAAGTTAATGATAATTCTGTAACATGTAATGACGCACAAAAATTAAGAGCGCAAGCGCAAATAGAAGAAGAGAAACTTAGAAATAAAGAAGAGGAGGCAAAAACACTATTGTATGATATTAAAAAAGAGGAATCATTAAGATTATTAAATGATATGAAGAAAAAGTTGAATGCTGAAAAGGAATATATTACTAATGATCATTCAAGAATTAATATACATAAGGAGAACATTGAGAAAAGTGTTAATAGTTTAAAAGAACTAAATGATATAAATAAGAGTTTAAGTATTTTAAACTATTCAATAAATAATGTTAATGAAACGAAAGAAACAAGACACGCTTATCATAACAGGGAGGCGAAAAAAATATATGAAAACATGATTGAAGTAGCAAATCATTTTTTGAATGATGAAAATAAAATAAAATTAGATTTAGATATAAATTTGGAAAGACCAACTTTAAAAACAAACATAGAATCTGATATCTTTAAAATAATAAAGGAAGCAATTGTTATTTTAAAGTGTATTGAAGGATATTTGGACAATATAATGAAAAAACAAATAGCAAGTGAAAAGTTGATAACACA
Organism: Plasmodium malariae; assembly: GCF_900090045.1. Taxonomy (NCBI): domain Eukaryota; phylum Apicomplexa; class Aconoidasida; order Haemosporida; family Plasmodiidae; genus Plasmodium; species Plasmodium malariae. The sequence goes on along the minus strand of NC_041781.1, from coordinate 277,244 downwards.
AGCTAATGATATTTATTATGCAATAAAACTAAGGAATAATTGCAACAAAAAAATAGATGAAACAAAAAGTAAAGAAGTTATCGTTTCGAGGAGTATAAAGGATGCATTGTATAAATTAAAAAAAATTGAAGAATTAAAATGCCAGCATGAAAATTATGGTGATATATTAGAAGGTAGAGATGAATATGAAAATTTAAAAAATATTACAATTATATATCAGGATAAAAAAGGAAAAATGGAAAAGGAATCTCTTTTCAAAGAAATGGAAAATAAATTGCAAAATTTCAGATCTTCTTTAAATAATTTAGAAGAACTGGTTAAACCTTCGAAGGAAAACGCAAACGATATTACTAAAATGAAAAAATGCAATGTGGACATTGATGCAGTTAGCAAAGAACTAAACACTATAGATAGTAGACTTTTAGAAATCAATTCTACTTTTGAAGAATTATTACAGTTAGGAAAAAGTTGTCAGACGCATTGGATATCTTTGATTAGCAGTACTTTAAATAATAAAATATCAAAGTACTTAATGATAATTAGAAAACAAAAGGAAAATACTGAAAACTTTATGATATTTGTTAAAAAAAATTTTTCTTCTACCAGTGATTTTGTTTCTGAATTAAAAAAATTCTATGATAGGAATCTTTCAATTAATAATGGAACTAGTATTGTTGAAAGTGCAGATGAGAATTCTAAGAAGTTTAAGCAACAGGAAGTGGAAGTTAGAGGAACCATTAAAGATATAAAAAGCATATTATATGCCTTTGATCCAAGTGCAGACATTAGTATTGCAGATAAGGGTATTCATAATATGGTAAAGCTTTATAACAAAATGAAAAGAGAAAAAACAGAAATAGATAATATTTATGAAAATATGAGTATAATTAAATTAAAAGAAATAGAAAATAGTTGTGATGCTTTTAATCCGGTACTAGAACTACATAGGAATATGACAAAAACAAAAGAGAAAGATTTCTTGGAAAGGGAAAAACAGTTAAAAAATATTTATAATAATATAAAAGAGAAAGAACTTCATTTTAATAAAACTTGTCTTAAATATTCTCCAGGTTCTATAAAAGAGGCTAACGAAATATATAATAATATTGAATCTGAAATGAAAAAATTAGAAGCTTTTGAAAACAATAATAATGACAATTATATAATTAATGTGGAAAAATACAAAGAGCACATCACCCGTTTAATGGATAGAGCAGATATATTACTGAATGAAGTAGACATCTTCAAAAGAGAAAACAATTCCAATATAATGGATGTAAATAAAGATATGGCACATAAAATGTCTACTAACGTAGAAGAAATTACAAGGAAGTTAAATAATTCAAAAAGCGAATATGGGAAGATATTAAATAATATAATACAAAATGAGAGTATATTGTTAAATATTAATCTTATGAAGAAGAATATTAGAGAAATTTTTGAAGAAATAAAAAAAAAAAAAGAATCTCAGTTAAGTGAGTTAAAAGAACAGTGGAAATTAAACCAAATAAAAGAAATGTTAGATGATATTAACAGTATTGTAACAGAAAATGTAAAACATCATAAAATAGATGAAAAAATAAAAAAGTTGACCAAAAATCACGAAGAAAGAAAAGGTATACCGAAAAATTACAGTTCTGTTGATGATATAGATAATGTATTAAATGATATTATTAGTGACAATGAGGAGATAGAAGATATTTTTAAAGTACTTAATGGTGTATTGCAACAGATAAAAAAGAAAAAGGAAGAAATGGATTCAGTATTCAACAAAATTTCTGAAGATGATAATTCCAGTGAATATAAATCTGGAAAAATATATATTGAAGATGGAGTTAAAGTACTTGGTTATGTAAATAACTTAATTAGTAATATGGATAATTTAATAAAAGATAATAAGAAAATAATACAGGAACTGAATGATCAAAAGAGTAATATAGAAAGAGAAATGGCTGCTAATTCTTTACTAGTTCATAAAGTTATTAATAGGAGAGAGAAAGAAAAAGAAAAAACAGAGCCTAAAGAGAGTATTCATGTTAAAGTTGGTACTACAGTTAATGCCCTAAAAAATGGAGAAGAACACCCAGGGAAGCACAAGGAAGGAGAAATCCGTTCTCATAACAATTTAATGCATGGTAATACTATTCGTGAGCAAGTAGAAACAATGGGTAAAAAACATAAAGAATCACAAAAGGACGTAGGATATCATAAAATAGATGGTGCATCAACTAGTAGTGACAGTGAACATACGAACAAGGAGAAACAGCAAGAAAAAATAATAGTAGCGCACGGAAGAGTGGATGTTCCAGAATCGGCTGAATTAAGATCTAATAATAATAATATAGAAGCAAATACATTAGAAGAACAAAAATTGATAAAAGAAAAAGTTGCTACAAAAGATATTCGTGACGATATTAATATAGACAATCATACTAAAAATGAAACGCAAACATTGAGCGTATCAAATGTAAGTGAAACACATGAGACCAAGGATAATAATAAGGATCATTCAAGTTCAAGTGATGAAAAAAATCAATCAATGCCAAAAAGTTTATTTGAAAGAATTAATTATGCAAAAGGGATAATTATTGGCTTAAGTATTTTTGCAGCTATGGGTATGTATATCGTGAATATCAAATATGCTGAGGAAAATGAAGACAATGCTTTTGATGAACATATAGTATTTAATGCAACTAATAGTTCGTATAACCAAAATAAGGAAGAGATCATTGATGTTTCTTTTTGTTGGATATGAGGATGATTAGGAATAAGAAAATTAATTGATATGCACAAATTTGATTTTCATTTTAAATACTGCTTGTATATATATGTATATGAATATATGTTCCTACATAAATACGTATATACTCTTTTACTTTTAAATATTTGCTTAAAATTAACAATAAATTTATTAAACTATAAATTACATTATATAGAACTACATTTATGTTGTAATAGATGAAAAATTATACGCGTAATATCCTCCTTATAATTAAGCATTTACCATAAAAAGGGAAAAAAAATTTTAAAATAATAAGAGAACAAAATGATATATGCATAAAATTTTGACAAGTTTAAAATTAATTGTAATTTCTTTAAACAGATATATGTGCACAGAGTTTTCTTTTTTCTTTTTTCTTTTTTCTTTTTTCATCTTTGTTATTTTATTTTATTTTATTTTTTTATTTAGAATATTTTTAACATTTGATGAAAATGTAACTTGGTATTTTTTTCCACAAATATTATGGAATAGAATACTCCGCAAAGAATATTTTTCACAAATGTAGAATTAATTGCTGAAAATTTCAATATTTTTTATCCCCTATTATGGGACTAATACATTTTTCCCATTATTGTATATACGCATTTATTTGGAATACATAAGCAGCTATTTCATTTGATATTAAGATAAATAAATAAAAAAAAAAGATAAAAATATGCGATATGAAAATAAAATAAAACCATAAGATAAAGAAAATATTAAGTTAAAAAATGAGTATCTAAAAAAAATATAATTAATTGCTATTAAAATTGGGATAAACAAGTAAATACAAGTGAAGTAACACAATATCACCAACATGTCTAGGTATATTCAGTTATATTTGAAAAAAGTAAATAACTTGTATAAAAAAGGTGTGTACCAAAAAAAGAACAAAAAAAAAAAAAGGAAAAAAGAAGAAAACTACAAAATAAAGTTGTAAGAAATCACAATAATAAATATTAGTACTACAGTGTTAAATTATTACATAATTCATAACTGTAATTTTTATATAACATTTTATTTTGATATGGAAGATGAAAAATTATAATTTTACCAATGTAGTTTGAAATTAGCAGGAAGGATAGAGTTAATATATGTGTAAATAATAATGAGTTTTAAATATTGTGCAAAAAGAAATAAAAAAAAAAAAAAAATTCGTAAAACATTTTAAAAAGGTTAGGTTGACTCAACTTACTATTTAACTGCTGCAACAGTAGTGATTCTGGAAAAATAGACTAAAACATAGTACGATAAAACCTCGTTTTAATCTAATTAATGTTTTATAAAGGTACTCCTGAAAATTTTAGATAGTTATAAAAGGAAGAAACACACAGAAATTATTACTATATATAGAAGGTTGTTTCAAAAATGAAGCTTAATGAAAAGTAAACTGAAAAAAAATGTATATATATATAAAAAAAATAATCATTAAGTATATAGCTTCAACTTTCCTTAAAAATAGGAGAGAAGTATAAATTATTTTGATCTTTTATAATTTCAATTTTTTTTAGTACAAAATTGAAGTTGTTATTAGTTCAGTCCTACGTCAAATTGAACTTCACGGTAAAAGTTTTAATTTTTTATATGATGTTAATTTTTTTTTAAGTAATTGTTTTACCAACAGAGATATACAGAATATTCATGTAGTAAAATTAATATTTAATTTTTTCTGTCGAAATATTAATTTTTAGAACTTTTGAACAAAAAATTTTCGTGTATTATAATGAAACAATATTTAAAGATAGAATTTGTCTTTGTACTTAAAACTGCGATTCTTTTATTTAATTATCGTACGTTTACCTTTTTTTTATTTACATTTGTTTTCTCTTCATATATTTTTATATATAAATAAATAATATCACACACCTTTAATTTCCAAAAATAAATAAAAAAATTTTTTTTTTAGGATTTCTTTTAGATTAAAATTCATAGAAAATTTTTTTTTTTTTTTTTTTTACAGTAAGGGAATCAATTTTTTTATTTTGTAAACAACATCATTATACCATCATTATACAAATATATATTAATTTACGGTGTTGTGTAAAATGTATAAAAAAGTTCATATTTACCCTATAATTGATATAATTTCTACAGCATTAAAAGTGTACGTTGATTTTTTTTAATTTTTATATTTATAATTAAAAAATATTTTTCTGATATAATTACGTGTCTTTGTCTGAACATGAAATATTACCTGAGTTCTCTCTTTATACACCTATGAAGTACCATATTATTACTGTTCATTTTACTTGAAATCATTCATTATCAAATAAAAATAGAGAAAAAAATGGATATTTGAAGATAAAACTTTTTAGAGAAAAATGCAAAAAAAAAGAAAAAAAATTCTCTAAGCATAAATTTAAATATTGAACAACATTATTATTTGAATAAAAATCAGAATAAACTATTTTAAAATTGTAAAAGGACAAAGGTATAGGATCCATCGGTTCAATTTAAAATGAGAAAAAATATTTATTGGACAATTATTTTTTATCTATTATTTGTCTCATTTGGTAATATAATAAATACATACGAATAAATATATATGTGTATGTACAAATACATATATGATTATGAATATTTACAATTCCTAACTTACATTTATTTAAAAAAAAAAATAAATAAATTTTTTTTCATTATAATATTCGTTAATTTTTATTTTACTCTGAAATATAGACATAAATCAAGGAGTAAATATTATACAAAAAATAAAGAAATATTCTATAGGATTAAACGTTTTTCCACTTATCTCATATTTAAAAAGAAATAAAAAGTTGAAATATAACGGAGAGAGAGAAAAAAAAAACTGAAAGTACGGATACGTTAAGTGAAAAAGAGAACAATAAAGAAATCAATAAAATAAGTAATGATGATAAAACAATAAAAAATTTATCATATGATACTTCATTTCTAAGATTTAATAATTATGATATTAAAAATAGGCCATTACAACGTCCTAGTATAAATCAAGGAGAGTTATATTATTCTGATATATTTAACAATGAGAGTAATTTTGATAAATTTAGGAATATTAAAAAATCACATACTCTGAATGAGAAAGATAAATCGACATATACACTTGTTTTAGAAAATTATATTAATAATATTAATGATGATAACTTTATTTGTTTGATGGAAGTTGATTATGTTGATTTACAAACTTTAAAAGAAATTATATATATCTCATTCCAAAGGGAAAACCATACAATGAGTTCTACAGTGAAAAGGCTGATGGAAAAATCAAAGAATATTAAGATAAATTAAAGGGGATGATAAAAGAATGTATATATTTAAGAAATGAACTTATAAAAATGAATTATACATTAAAAATGGATAAAGGTGTTTCTGGAAAAATAACAACTGATGATAAAACATTAATAGAGTTTCAGTTAAAAAAGATAGAATATAATAATTATGTAAAAGAATATAGTAATAATATTAAGGATCGATTATATGAAATAAAAAAGCAGGAATATGAAAATTTGAAAAAATCACACTGTACACATCAATGTAATGAATATGTATTGAATTATGTGCGACTTCTTAATAAATATATAAAGGATACTAAAAGTATTAAAAACGAATCATATACTGCTATTCCAAAAAGTATTCGTGATTACTCAGTTTTGGATAATTTGTTAGAACATGCAAACAAAGGAAATATAGATATAAATGAAATTATATATCCTTTGAAGTTGATAGGAGAAGAAATAGAAGACATTGACTTTGTATATGTTATTAACAGATCATTCATAGATGATGCAGTTAGTATTTTAAATATTAAGAAAGAAAAAAGTGAAATCTTTAATACGAGAGAAGAAAATATTGTAATTTATTCGAAAGAGCTAACAAATAACTATGCTGTTTTTCGTCATATAATGATCTTGAACATTCCAATTAAGGAACTATATGAAGAAAAAATAAAGTAATCTAACAAATTATTTGCTATTGTCGTAGAAAAATTAAAAGATAAAGCCTATTCATTAATTAATTCTTCATACGTAGATACAGAAATTAAGAATATTTGTAAGGAGTCAGAAGAAATAGTAAAATATGTAAAAGAAACACTTGAGAGGAATAGAAAAAAATTAGATTTTTTCTCAAAATATCCAAGTATAAAAACGCATAATATTATAAAATATCTTGAAGAAGATTATCTTATGCTCGATGAATATAAAAAAGATTTAAAATTTTATTTTGAATTCATTTCTAATAAATATAAGAAAATATATGTTATACAAAAATTAGGTCACTTAAAAGAATTAAGAGATATAATGAACAAAAAAACTGATACATTGGAAGCAAGTTTACTTTTAGATGAAATAACTAAAATTAATTATGAAGAAAAAGAAATAGATAAAAGACTTATTACAATAAGAAACTTTTACGAAATTATATTAAATATAAGAAAACAATTTAATGATTTAAATATAGATATTGAGAAAAATGTATCTAATGTAGTTTTATTAATGGAAGATGAACTACATATTATTAAGAACACAAAATAAATTAAAGAAATGCTAAAAAATATGACCAAAAAAATGCTTAAATTAAGGGAAATTATTGTTTTAAAAGATAAAGGAGATTGGGATATTACAACAATTAATGAATTAATTAATGTAGGATCTTATAGCGGCATAGATGAGTTTAAAAGGATAAAAGTAAAAGCAAATGATAAGGATAATTCATTATTTAAATCTTTATATGATGGGGATGTATATAATCTTATTGAAAGGATTTGAGAATTTGTATGTGAAAAAAAAAATAACATTGATGAAACACTTTCTTTTGATAAAATTGAAAAAAATTTAAATGAAATAAAAAGAGAGTACGCTAAAATAGATTCCATAACATATGAGAAATTGAATTCTGTGAAGGATAAAATGAATAAAGAAATAGAAATGATCGAAAAACGTAAAAGTTATATTATAAGGGTGCAAAGAGAAGATCTGTATAAAGGGTTTACAGAATCTTCAAATAATTTAGGAAATGAATACAGTGGATTATTGAAAAGCATAGAAGAATACGAAGGCATAGGAAAAATATTAGATACACATAAAAACAGCATGTCGATGAAAGAGAATGAATACTTCAATAAATTACATGTAGATAGTAATTTATTTGAAAAAACAAATGATTCTGAAATTTTTATTAAAGACAATTTTTATAAAAAAAAATTGAAATATATACAAAATTAGTTTACACTAAGAACATAATAAGTAACATAGACAAACTTTTAAAATTTTACAATAGTATAGAAGTGTATTTTTATTTAGATAATGATAATAATTACATTGAAAGAATTAAATCATTAAAACATAATATTCAATGTGAAGGAACGAGTAAATGTATAAGTAAGCAGGAAAATCGGTATGTAGCTTTGATTGATACAGTGATAGGACCATAAGAAGAATTGAATATGTAAACAAAATTATACTTTTTCTTAACGCCTTAAATGATGCTATAAATAGATGTGAAGACAACAATAAATCAATTGACATTTTAAGAAATAAAATGAATGTTTGAAGGGAGAATTAAAAAAAGAAGTTACAGAAATTAATAAAGATGATTTCGTAGGAGAAGATATGAAAAAATCATTTATATATAATTTAAATGTACAAATAAATATGATAGATAATAAATTAAATGAACTGATTAATACTGTACAAACAAATTCTTCAAATTTAATGAAATTTTATATTGATTCGAAACAAGATATTCATAATAAGAAAGAGCAAAACCATTTACAAGATTCACTAGAAAAGATAAATGATTGGGAACAAATTAAAAAGAAAATAAATGAGTTAGATGAAAATTATAACATATTTAATGAAAATAAAATAAAATTATTTTTAAGTAATTCAAGTATTTATATAGGATCAATTTATATTGGTATAAAAGAAAAAATTAATAACACACGGAGTGAAAAAAATAAGATTGTGAATTTCATGAAGGAAATTGAAGAAAAGTTAGACTTCATTGAAATAAACCAAGATTATAAAAAGGCTAAAATTGAGGGGAATGAGATTAAGTTAGAAAATATAAAAGAAGAAATTATTCCGAAAATAGAAGAAAGTATTAATATATACAAAATTCAATTAGATCAATTTGAAAATAATTTGGACAATTTAAACAACAACACTAAAAATATAGAAAATGATGTTAGTCATTTACGTAATATAATAGATCAAATGAAACATATTTTTAAGGAAGTAGAAAAAATACTTGTTGAATTAAACATATTGGAGAATAAATTAGTGGATACGAAAGAAAGTGTTTACAAGGTAGAACTAATGTATGAAAAGAAACTAATAGAAAACTTTTTAAAAATAATTAGTAATAAAAAGAACAAATCTCAAGAGGGTTTGCAGAACATTAATACAGTTAAAAATAATATTGTAGAGATTATAAATGTATTAGGTGATTCGAATGATAGCGAATCGATAACAGTCATCTGTGAAAAATATTCTGGGAATGCTAAAATGCACAAGGAGGAAATAACACAAATTGAAAAGAGATCTATCAAATTAAAAGAAGATTCAAGCAATACTGTAATTCTACGTGACCTTATAGAAGTCAAAGAAAAAGTTCGTAATAATATGCAAAAAGCATTAAGGGGAAATGATTATATAAATGAGGTATTGAATGCAATTATGAACACTAAAGAACTGTTATTATCAGCCAATTGTAATAGTATTATTAATGTTATTGTAAGGAATTCTAACGATACTAATAAATATAACAAACTTGTAAAAATGGAATTATCAAAATCAGAATATGCAATTAAACAAGCAAAAATATGTTTTGATATGGCAAAAAAATTAAAAGATCAAATTAATGAAGATTTGGATGATGAAGATATCGATAATAAAGTAAAAGAAATTGAAAAAATAAAAAATGAAATATTAAATGAAATAAAAAATATAAATAAATATTTAGAGGATTCTGAAAAATATAAAAGAACTTGCTTAATACATTTTGATAATACGAATAATAGAAAATTAAAAATTATATATTTAAAAGATAAAGGAGATAATATAACAGAGTGTCAGATTATGAAATGAATAAAGTAGAGGAGAATGTACAAAATGCACAATTTTTTTCTGGAGAGGCTGATAAAAATACTGATAAAATTAAAAAAATTTATGAATCAATTTCACAGTATGAAAACATGGTGGAAAATCTTTTAAATACCTCCTCAATTAAAAAAACAAAAACAAAATGTGAAAAACGAAAAATAGAAGTAAAAGACACGCTGAGAGAAATTAAAATTATAGATACTAAGATTAAAGAAGAATTGAATAAATACGAAACAAAAATAAATGAAATGAAGGAAAATATTAGTATGAAAAGAATTGAGGGTCAAGAACTTAATGAAGAGTTAATGGAATCATTACTACATATTGATAATTATGGACAACAACTAGATAACGTTCTACTAAATGTGAAGAGTGTAAAACATGACACAGAGAAATATTTAAACGTTGCTATGGATTTGGCTAATTTTATTCTAAATGAATCTGAATTAATTGATGAAAATACCTTAGATAATCTAAAACATGTCGAAGATTTTTATAAAACACAGTTGCACAATGTTAAAAATGAAAAACAACATATGATGAATGAAGAAAAAAAAATAAGTGAAATAAATAATAGTGTCATTATTATAGAAAATGATTTATAAAAATTTAAAAAAGGATATGAACAAGGATTGTTGAAAAAGATAATGGAAAATGCCAATTTGAGAGTGAGAAACTTCGAATTAATAGTAAGTGAAATAAATTCCTTGATAGACACTTTTGCATCATTTTTTATCAGGTTCAAATTAGAGGGATATGATATAACGCATGATTTAAATAACTTCCGTATTAAAATAAAAAATATTCAAGATGAATTTATTAAAATCCATAAATTAATAGAGGGATATTTACCTATTAACTCAAGTTCTTCTGTAACTTATAATGAAGCAAAGTATTTAAGAGAGGAAGTACATAAAGGAGACAATATAAGAAAAAAGGAGGAAGAAGCATTAAAACTATTGAGTGATATTAAAATAAAGGCGTCATTAAGATTATTAAATGAAATGATGGAAAAGTTGAACACTGAAAATGAAAATATTACAAAAGATCGTACATGAACTAGGGAACTCATAGACATTATTAAGAAAAATATTAATGATTTAAAAGAACTCACTAATATAGATGATGGTTCGAATATTTTAAACGATTCAGTAAATAAAATTAATGAAATGAAAAATATAAAGTACATCTATTACAAAAAGGAGGCGAGAAATATATTTGAAAATATGGTTGAGGTGGCAAATTATTTTTTAAATGATAAAATTATTATGTCCCAAGGGTTAAAATAGAATATAATAGGACTTCCTAATTTAAAATCGGATTTAGAAAAAGGCATCTTTATTACTGTACAAGATGCTCGTTGTGTTTTAAAAAATATAAAAGAATATGCAGATAATATATCGAAAAAACAAACTGAAGGAGAAAAGGCCGTTACAGTAGTTAACAATATTTATAGTGTATCAAAATTAAAAAGTGAATTTTATAAAAAGAAGAAATAAAGAGTAGAGAGATTCTATTTTTAAAGAAAATAGAAGATGCATTATATAATTTAAGAGAAATTGATAAAATAAAATGCCATTATGAAAACTATGATGATATGTTAGATAATACAAGAGAACATGCTCATGTTATAGAGATTTGGTCTACATATCAGTCAAAGAAACATAGAATGAAAAACGAAATTGATATAAATAAAATGAAAAGTGATATTGATAGTTACAAAGGCACACTAATTAATTTAGATACAATTATTGATTCTTCAAATGAAGATCAATTTAAAATTTCTAAACTACAAAAGTGAAGAGCCGATGTTGACAAAATTATCGAAAGCATAAATTCCATGGAAAATATTATTATGGAAATTGACTGCTCCTATAATGAATTATTAGAATTAGGGAAATATTGTCAAATGCGTTGGATTTTTTTAATTAGTAGTGCTGTAAATATTAAGACCAAAATATTCAGTAAAAATTACAAAACAAAAAGAAAATATAGAAAAAATTATGGAATATGTTAAAAAAAATTCTGCGGACATGATCAGTTATGTCAATCAGTTAAATGAGTTGCATGACGATGTTATTAAAAAAAATGGTAATATGTTAGACATCGTATCTAGTGCCCAAAAGTATTCTAAAGAATTTATGAAGAACGAACAAGAAGCAATGGAAATCATAAATAATATAAAAAATGAATTGTATTCGTTAAATGAAAATATGGATATAACGACTGTGGAGAAAAGTATAAATAGTATGATTGGATTTTATGAAAAATTGAAGAAAAAGAAATTAGAAATTAATGATATATATAAAAATATGTATCTAACAAAATTAAAGGAAATACAAAGAAATTGTAATATATTTAATTCTACAGCAAAATTACTAGATAATACGGAAGAAATTAAAAGGAATTTATTATTAGAAGGGGAAAAACTGTTAATATGTTTATATGATTTCGTAGAAGAGAGTGAAAATGATATGTTTATCACTAGAAATGAATATCCAACTGAATCTATAGAAAAGACTAATGAAATTTATAATAGTATTGAATCTGAAATGAAGATATTAGAAGGATTTAAAGATGATACTAGGGATGGAGATTATTATGTGAAAGAGAGTGAAGGTAAAATTTTGTTTTTATTAGACATAACAAAAAAAATTTTGAATGAAGTCGAAATAGTAAAAAACTACAATAAATCTTATTTGGTAGAAGATAATGTGAAAATAGCACATGATTTAACTGATAATGTAAATACCATGTCAAGAGAGTTAAAAGATTTAAAAGACGAGTTTGAGAAAATGTTAGTTACTATAAAATAAAATGGGAACATATCATCTAATATAGCTCTTCAGAAGGGGAATATTAACGAAGCTATTGGAAACGTAAAAATTGTGAAAGAGGTTCTATTAAAAAATATAAGAGAACATGTGAAGTTGCAAAAAATAAAAGAAAAATTAGATGAGATTAACAATATTATAGAAGAAATAGCAGAAAAATATAGAATAGATGAAAAAGTGGAAAAAATTTCTAAACATATTAACATGAGAAGAGGAAAATCACAATTTTACACATTTGTTGATGATATGAATAACGAAATAAGTTATATTAAAACTGATAATGAAGGGTTACTTGATATAAAATTATTAATTGAAAGAGTATTAGAAGATATTAAAAAGAAAAAGGATGAAACGAATAAAATAATTATTGTTATTTCAAAAGATGAGAACTTGAGTATATATTAAAATGCAAAAACTCTTATTGATAACGCAACTGATAATTAACGGAATAGATGGTGCTTTTAAAAAATTGGATAATTTAATGAATGAAAATGAGGTAATAATTGAAGAACTGAATATTCAAAAAGAGAAAAAACAAAAAGAAAATACAACTAATAATTTAACTATTAATAAGAATATCAAAGAACATGAAGAGTCCAGAGAAAATACAGAGTTAGATGGAAAAAAAAATAATCAGGATGATTCAATTTATGAGGTACAAGAAGTCACAGATGGAAAACAAAAAAATTATTACAAGATCTTAGAAGTTAATAATCCTAATGATTTAGCAAATAATTCTGTTATTAACGAAATGAAAGAAAATATAAAACATCTTGAAGAAGTAATTTTGGAAAAGGAAAAACAGGCATATGAAGTAAATGGGCAAAAAAAAAGGAGAAGAAAAATTGATTGAACGGGAAGATAAGAATCCTGTGAACAGTACCACCGATCATATAGTAGCTAATAACGATCATAGAGAACCGCATAAAAATAAAGTACAGTTAGTAAAAAAAGGAGAAAATATAATACAACGCTTTATTAAACCAAATGTTTCTATCACTGAATCCATAAATAAATATAAAAATGTTGAAGATACAACAGACGAAATGGAAGAAAAAAAGACAAAAAAAAAAGATACACAACAAACAAGGTTAATGATAGTAATCATAATAGTCTTCGTGATAATGGAATACGAACAATGAATATATTAAATGAAAATGAAATATATAGAACTTCAAATGATTATATTGAGATTATGCTAAATACTTATATTAAATATAATAAATCGTATCTATATAGTATTTTTTCTATAGTTAATAAAGGGATAACAATTATTGTTTTAACTATTTTCTCCTTTATTAGTTTTTTTCTTATGTGTAAAAAATTAAATGATGAAGAAAAAAAAAAAAAATGACAATAAAAAAGATGAAGTATTTAACATAAAAAATAATTTATTGTATCAAAAAAAAGAAGAGGTTATATAAATAGGTTTTATTAACCTTGAAGATAATTTGAAATAAGAAAAATATTTAATATATACAAATTTAACCTTCATTCTAAAAGTTTTTTAAAGAAATATATTTGTGTATATATATGTAATTTGTAGAAGATTTTTTTAATACTAACTTTAAATTTATAGTCAATAATTAAATCGATGATAGACCACATTAACTAGTATCCCATCGCTGTGAGCGTGATATATATATATATTTACACATTCTACTTGTGAATAGGAATTTTGCAGAAACGAAAATATATTTATAAATTATAGAAGAATTGAGTTATATATGAGACAATGTTATGAGATTATAGAAAATTAATACAAGTTTTTTGCAAATGTAATTCTTATACATGCCTGAATAGATCTTTCTTAGTATATAATCTGTTCGATATCTTTAATATTAATTGAAAGTCGTATCTATTTTTTTTTTATACATTGCGGAAATTGCATATTACAAAAAGAATTAGTTAAGTACGTAGATAAAATTATTGACAATTTCAATGTGATTTAGATTTTTTATTATAGATTTTTTTTTCTTCTAAGATATCCTTTTTTTGTTTTATATATGTTATAAATAAAGGATTACTCTAGTTGACTTCTGAATTACAGTACTATAAGCATACGAAGATAAATAAAGGATATAAATGAGCCGAACATGAACCCTTTAAAAGATGACGTATAATTTTTTTATATTATTATTATTATCAGTATCATCATATTTTAAGATTTTTTATTTTTTATTTTTTTGTATTTGTATTATTGTTTTTTCGTTTATTGTATTTAATTTTACCAATATGGTTAATTAATATACCATTTTAATTAAATTAACTTTTGTCTTTATTGAAAATATTAGTTCATCTAATTTTCACAAAAACCATTATTATTAAATATTTTATACTTCTTAAATATAATGAAAAAAAAAAAATAATAATAATACTGCATATGGTAACAAAAATTAATATAAAAGATATTCTAATAAATTTAGGTATTCTCTTTTTGTAATGATTAAATACAAAGAACTCGGTTTAAAAATGAAGAGGTCTTTTCTTAAATATATATATTCCTAAATGAATAGAAACGAATATATTACATAATATTGCAGCTATATAATAAAATTATATAGTAGTTAATTATATTAAACATAAAACACATATATAAGATCAATTTTTTTCCTTATTTGAACTTATATGAAATATAAAGTTTATCAATTAAAAATTGGGCATAAGCGAAAATTACGAAAGTGTAAATGCATGTATCCATGGAATATCTAATTTTCTCATTCTGAAGAAGCCATAACACCTTCTGCGTTCTCTTTTTTTTTTTTTTTTTTTATCTTTGGATTAATGTATTATTAATTATTATTAACCATATATTTAATGATCTGACGTTTTAAACGATGTGTTCTTATTCTTCAAATTCATTTAAAAATGAAATGAGCACTAATATATTCACAACATTAGGGAGGTTTTGTTCTTGGAACGTATATATTACATACTTCCATATTTCAATTATTATAAGACCATTATAATTATTCATCTATTACGTAAATAATATATATATATATGTGCTTTTCTAATTAAAATTTAAAAATTATAAAATTTTATATAATAAAACCTTTTACTTAAAATGATTAATTATTGTATGTTCTTCTGAGGAATATATTTCATTATCTATATTTACAAATATAATTTTTCACACAGATTATTTAGAGGAATGTATTTTCATTTTTTTCATATAAAATTTCCTTTTATTTCTCTTTATATCCTTATATATATAATTTTGGAAACTCCTTTTTATACATTATTTTATTATGATTTCTACTCCTTTATGTTAGTTCATTTGGTTTGGGCTACAAATATTTTCAATCCCTTTATTTATTCCTTTGCAGGTATAATAATTACTAAACATTTATATCTTATGTTTATCTTAAACTAATTTGTTATACATGAACTGTAGTTACTCTTTCTCACGTTAACATAAAATATTTATGTATATCTATATCAAATTAGTAGTTTAGAAAATTTTATTTTCTCATATATATTCCTCCATATTTTTAAATTTATATGATATTTCAAGACCATCTTCATTTTCTTAATTTTATATGTTTTTTTTTTTCATATTTATTTAACAGCACTATAAGCTAATTTTTTATTATTACATTAATATATGTGCATTAACATTCGCTTAAAAGTAGGTTCCATAATATTATTTTTTTGATTTCATCTATGAGTAATATTCATTTTAATACCTTTCATATTAATCTCATTTGTTTTGGCATTATGGAAATTTACATTATTTTGAATAGCATATACCTTTTGAAACATTGCTATTTAATTTTGGTATTATTTATGAAACTATTTGTTCATACGCAATCTTTCTACGATCAATGTATGTCTCTAATTCGTTTGTTTCCAGTGTATTTTTTGCTTCATTGAAGTGATTTCCTTGCTTACTACTTCTTTATTATTTTATCATTATTGGCCATACAAAACTTTTTCTTTTCATAACTATCCCAGACAGATGTGAAAATACTGTTGCTTTCTTAGTTTCTGCTGTTGTTTCTTAGATTCTTCTATTAAATTATATTACAATCATTAGTATTAGTGGTTTATATATTATTCCACTTTTGATTATTTTACCTTTTATTTTATTTTTTATTTTTTTCCATTAAGATGAAGAATATAGAATATTTATGTAAAGATTGTTAAAATTTTACTTATTTAATTTAGTTTCTTCTTATATTTATGTTTAAAAGAATAAATATAATAAAATTATATATACATACTAATTCAAAATTTTTTATTATACTTATATATAAATTTTTTTTTTAGGATAATTTTCGTATACACTCTAGACAGTGGCTGTAATAATAAATTATTAATTTAAATGAGTTCTTTTTTTACTATACAAATTAGCAGAATATTGTATACTAATAGAGTGTGAATTATAAACTCACAAGAAAAAAATTATTTTAATATATATTTAAAATTTTTATATTAGTAAGTGCAAAAATAGCATAACTCCATTACATATATTACTTTAAAATTTGCATGAGATACATTGTCCAAATAAAAATTATGAAAAACTATAAATGAAAATTATTTGGAAATGGAACTTTTTTCACACATGTAATAGAATGTTTTGATTTGTTTTTGTTAAATCATCAACTACATAAGTATGTATTTAATTACAAACAAATATAAAACTTTTATAATTAAATATCGTATTATGCGATTATTGATGAAATAAAAGTAAAAAAAAAAAAAAATTAATACGATAAAATCATATAAATTATTCCTTTACAAATTAATCAAAAATAAATAAAAAAAATATATTATATATATGTAAATAATATATTTTTTCAAGGAAATCAATGTTCATAATAAAACTGCATTTATTAGGAAAATACAGCATTCAAGATAAATATAAAAAATATTATTGTCTAAACAGCTCATTTACTAAAAAAAAAAATATACATATTATGTATATATATTTGGAGATATAGTAGTTCCTATTTTACTGTACGATTAACATTATTAATTAAAGAAGAATAATAAAAAAATATCATGAATAATGCTATATATAATACATTTTTTTCTGTTCACTATAAGAATTATTGAATGTATTATATCTAATTATTTACATTTAATTATATATATATATATATATATAAATTATATTTTTGGTTACAATGTATATTAAATGGATGTTATTAATTCATGGAACTCGTTTTAACATCTTGTGTAACATTTATTACGGAAACACATACACATCTTTTCATAAATATTTGAAGAATTATATTTAAGTATATTATATTAGGAATTTACGGAATCATTTTTTAAGTAGTGTTGAAAAATGAAATTATAAACCTTTGCTAATATTTTTAATGACATGTTTATTAACTTTATACAAAAATATTAAAATTTTTCTTATTTTCCTAAAAAATTTTCTAAAACATCTGTAAAATTTATATTTCATACGCAAACATGGGCTTCTATATAACTTTGATTTTTCAGATAAATCTTTAATCCTGTTTATTCCTTCTAAATCATCCATATAAGAATTTTTATATGGAACAAATTTTACACTCTTTATATTTGAAAAAGACGGGTTTAATAGTTTCTCTTTCAAAAGAATTTTATTCATCAAGTCTAACAAAACCCCTTTATCTGATAAATCAGCACATTGGTCTTCTTTGTCTGCTTGTTGATATTCCTCAAGAAGTGTTTTTAAAAAGCTCTCATTTTTCCCTTTACAGTATAATGTATTATTATTGTCACTTTCCTCTGATTTTACTGCTGTATACTGATGTACGTAAATGTGCTCTGTTTCGTTCATTAATCTTGAATTTTTGAAGTACTTTCTTTCCCCTAAATTACCTTTGTTATTACAGAAATTTCTAAATGTGTACTAAAAATTATAATAAATAAACAAAAATAAAAAAAATAATATACCTTTTAATTTCAATTTTATATAATAATATTAATTATAAAAGGCTTACATAAATGAGATATAAATAAATCAATTATTATTTATATAACATGTTTATGGATTTACATTATTAGAATTTTCCAACTTGTAAATTAAAAACGTTAATAAAAAAACTATCCTTAAAAAGATATATATATTTATTTTGTTCTTTCTGCTCATTTTTTTACGTTATAACGAAACTTTTAGTAATAATAAAAACAGCCTAATTAAAAACATTTTATCTTCCCTATTTGCTAATATTTATTTTATTATTTTCTCCCATTTTGTAGTATCCTTTTTCGTGAAACAAAATTCAGTCTATATAAATATTGCCAATCTGTTATTTAAAGTACTAATTCGAAAAACAAAGATAAAGCAAATTTTTTAAAAAAATATCATACTATATATATTAAAGTCAAAATGAATATAAAAAAACTCAGAATTTAATATCATATGGAACAATTCGAATAATGTTAAACAAAAATAATAAAATAAATAAATTTTTAATAAAATTGTAGATTATACATTTTCGTTCTTAGTTTTATGAAACGCTAAAATTATAACATAAAGAAGGAATTTGTTGAAGTTTATACATAAAAGAAAATAAGTACTAATAATATATATTATATATTTAATCATAAACAAACTTTTTGGCTAGCATATTATATATAATAATAAAATTTATTTAATAAAATAATTTAAATATTTTAAGGTACAATATAATCAATAACATATATATATATATATATATATATTTTTCATTTATCGAATTTTTTCACTCAACGTGTTATCCAATTAATGAAATTTAGAAGTCGCATTCAGTGAAAAATTACATGATTCGTTGTGCAAAATAAATAAAATTTTGCAATAATTTTGTTTGTTTATTCTACTGTATTCACTGAAATTCATTTTTTCTAAAATAATTATATTTAATGTAAGTTATTCATTACAGATTATATATATATAAATATAATACACTGATAAAAGTCGACAATTTAAGTGTTATCTTTTAGAAATATTTATTGAAAAAATTGCTTATTTACTATTTTTATGTAAAATATTAAGTATATTTCTGGTATATTACATATATATTAATTTAATTTAGTTTTCATTTATTATTTATGTCATATTTTTTGTAAATTTTTAAAGTAAAAATAAATGATTTTAAGTAATGTTATTATATATTTAAGTAATTTCATAAGAATTGTAATTAGAATAATTGGATTTGTGAATAAATTCCCGATACTTATATGTGTATTTAAAAAAAAGAAATAATCAAATTTTTTTCTAATAAAATATTCTGATAGTACTATATGTATACACACGAATTGTCAATATTTTTAAACTATACATTATCCTAATAAAATATTGTTTCATCTTTTATGAATAATGTGTTTCTATTAAATTTTCTTATTTTTCAGGGGATAATTTAAAACCAAAAGTTAAAAAATTTGGACTATTTTAATATGTACAAATTAATAATAGACAAGTAAAAAATCTTTTTGAATAATGAAAAAAATATTCGAAATAGTATACCTAAAGGTTTTAGGCTTCAATTTTTTATATTAATATATGAAATATATATGATCACAATATCCTAATATTAGTACTAAAAATTAAAAGGTCAGTGTTTCATGTTTATATTTTATTTTTGTTACATATGATATATGTACTTGCTCTTTAAAAATATAAGAATAATATATATATATTTGGAACATAAATGTATTATATTTCATACATATAACAAGTTTTGTTAACGGATAAATAATATAATGTATAATAATAATAGTAGGAAAAGGAAAGGGAAAATAAAATAATAGCAATGATTATATATTCTCTGATATCTTATTTATAAATGTCATAATTAGTTTGAAAAAATTGTTTCTAATTGTACATAAGTTTTACTAAATTTTTAATTTTTGTTTTTTCATTAAAATGAAATTTTGGCAAAAGGAAATGTTTAATTGCCAATGTTTGTAACTTACATTTAGCGTGAAAAACCACATGGTAAAGAAAAGTGAAATAATTAATGAATTACTTTGCTAAATATTCAAAAATATGGTTTGTGTAAGTAGTTATTATATAATTTAAAGAATCTGTTATTTGTTCTTTCTTAACTCTTTACTAAATATAATAATCCAGTATGACTATTTGAAATTTATTATCGTTATGACACTATATGTGAATATATATATATATATATGTAGGAAAAAAAAAAAAAATTCATATATAAATTATTTAAGGGGAATATTATGGATATGACAAATTGATGAAAATTAAGATAAAATGTTACTGTAGCTGTTTATTTTGTTGTTATATGAAGGATATAAAAATTTCATTTGTAACAAGGAAAATGTTACGAAGTTTTATGTTTTTACTTTTTTTTTTTTAGTTTTTAATAAGATGTGTACTGCAAAAAATATAATGAATTGCACATATTTACATTTTATAAAAATAAATAATAAATTGAAGTAATATCATTAGAAAAAAATAAATTAAGGATAGAAAACACAAATAACTAAATACGTAATAACTAGTAGATATATATATTACAAAGAATCCTTACACAAAATGCTATTTTAACATTTATTTTTTATGTATAACCTAAAAAATATATATAAAAATGAAATTTTAAAATATATTTCTTCCATTAAGGTAGAATAATACAAAAAAATAATAGGAATAACAATCTTTATTTGTGCATAAATGCACGCAATATATATAATTACCAAGTGAAACTTCTTGAACGTTATTTGGAACCATGTGTTACCATTTTAAGAACTATTATGGTTTATTATTTATCTGTTTATTCCAATTAAATTTACTGACTTTTTTTTTTTTTTTAATTTAAAGATTATGCATTTCGTTATATCCATCTTATTCATAGCGAATATGAGTTCAAATAATAATAAAATAAGAAAACTATGAGATATTTCCGTTTTATATTTTTTACATTTTTTCTCCATTCATTTATTTATTGGAAGGGATCAAGGTTTGAAAGTGTAATATGTAATAAAATGGAAAATAATATAAGGGAACTTTCTTATTCGGTTCACCATAATCTTTTCTTATATGATCATCTACCTTTCTTTTTCGTCAATTCTTTTACTTCATTAACTAAAGGAACCCACTTTTTCTCATCTATCCATTTGTTAATATAGTTGTCTACCCATTTATAAAAAATATTTCGTTTATTATTTTTCCATTTTTTCCAGTTTTTCCACTTTTGATTTATAAATATTTCATCTTTGGACTCTACCCAATCAAGCCATTGTTCCCTTTCCATTTCTACCCTTTGTTTCCATTTCATCCAATCATTATTTTCTTTTGAATGTAACATTTTCTTCATTTTATTCCATTTCTTGACTTTGTGTTCCCATTTTTTCCAATATTCATCTTCTTTAAGTTTCCATTTACTGTTTACCCATTCTTCTATTTTTTCGCTTTTCCATTGACTCCACTGTTTAACCACCCAATCATACATATTGGATTCTTTTTCTGCAATCCATGTTTTCCATTCTTTCTCCATATGTTCTCTTCCTTCTGTATTAATCCATACTTTCCACATAGTTTCATCCCACGTTAATGATTCCGCCAATATATCTTTTTTATATTCGTTTTCTAAATTTTTATTATAATGTATCCATTTTTTTTTAATTGATTCAAACCATATTTCCCATTTCTCTTCATTTCCTTCGATCCACTCATTATTATCAGTTTGTAGAGTTTCGCTGAATTCTTCCCAATCTTCCTCCAATTGGTTCATCCAATTTTTCCATCTGTTCACTTTCCATTCGTGTGATCTTTCTTTTGGATCTTTTAGATATTCTAATACATTACTTGGATAATGATTAGATTCATTCAGAGATAAGTAAGATAACTACATAAACATAAAAATAAGTTTAAAAAAAAAAAAAAAAAAAAAAAATATATATATATATATATATATATATATAGATATTTTGTATATATTATCTATATTAATTTAAATTATTAAAACGAAATTTAAACGGTTTATACACGTCTGAATATGATTCTTATCTTACTTCAGAAGCATTATTTAAAAGAAAAGAAGGAAATAAAAAAAATAAAGAGAAAAATATTTTTGAAACAGTGAAAGTTGCAGCAGTATTTGATAGCATAATGTGGTTTTTATTATTTATTGTTAGAGTAATGAACGCTTTGACTTATGATGGTGTATAATCTTCATACTTTTTTACATTTTGATAAAAAAAAAAAAAATATGCTATTGAATTAAGAAGAATTTTATTTAAGTTCTAATACAATTAATTTTCATCTATGAAAAACTGTCAATAATTCACAATTCTAATATTTTGTTTTGGAAGTCGTAAAAACAGTAATTACAGTTGTTCTAAAGAATGTTAAGCCTAAACAAAATATAACCTTAAATAAATTTAACTTTTATTTCTTAAAAGTAGTGTTAAAAAAGAATTAAAACTTAATAAATAAGTGGCATAAAAAAAAATGTTTTAACTACACATGAATCATTGTAACTTTTGTCATTTAAAAATTTACTTTATGAAAAGCTCATATATAATAAACGCTTTTTGCACAAACTATATTTATTTATAGAAATTACCTTGTGTATTAGTTTTTTAACATCTCTATTTTGTTTTTCATTAATATTAAATTTGAGTAATTTCATTTTAAAACAGAAAAATACATTTGTATAGAAATCTTTTTGAACAACAAAATAGTATATATAATATATATTTATTTACATATAAAAACAAAATTTAGTGAATGTACTTCTAACAATTGTAGTGTTGTATGGTTTACTATTTTTCATCATTTTTTAATAATTTAAAATAAATAATAGTACATTTATAGAGAAAATATTAATATTTATGAAGAATAAAATTCTAATTTACATTTTAATATTTTTTGTGGTTAATAATATATTAGCTATCTACTATATTTTTTTAATATAAACCTATTTAAGTTAGTTGTAAGACCAGAAAACACTAATTTAAAAGAATTAAATGAAGAATATAAATATTTAAAAAAACTAAATGAACTATATAAAATATAAAAATTTGTAAGAGTTAACAAAACAGATTATTATTCATAAAGTATATATTTGCTTTTTTTTTTTTTTTGATATTATTGTGTAAATAATGACTATTAACAATATGTTAAGTAATATATATTATTCTTTTCTAAATATGTCAAGTTTCTTGTATTGGGTTCATTCATTATTAAACTTATATTATTTAGCAGGAGACTTCCGTTTAAAAAAACTAAAATGAAAAAGGAGGAAGAATGATGTGCAAAAACAAATAAAAAAAAGAAACAATGATAGAATGGGAAAAACAGTTAATGTAAAAATTCGGAGTTTTTTTTTTTTGTCTTTTGCATTAAACACGAAATAATGGGAAGCTAATGAATAGATAAATAGAATTGTTATTAAATATGACACGTTGTATAACAATATGAATATTTGGAACATGTAATACATTATTGTAATTGTATTACATCTCTTTTATTTTTATATATCTTTTAATAGAGAAATATAATGAAAAATGTGTTAAATTTTAGTAATAACAATGTATGTTAAATTACCATTGAATTAAAATTTTAGTCCATTTTCTTATTAAAAAAAAAAAAAAAAGATGCATGATGTTTTTTTATGAGTGAATAATCATTGAAAGGTAGTGTAACATTAGTTATTTCATTTGGTGCATGAATGTATTGTAAAAAGAGAAAGGTAATAAAAAAAACGTGAAAGAAAAAAAATTTTATATTAAATATTTAAAGGTGAACAAATACTATGACGAAGGTAATGATTACAACAATTTAACTTCGGT
Source organism: Plasmodium malariae (assembly GCF_900090045.1). NCBI lineage: Eukaryota > Apicomplexa > Aconoidasida > Haemosporida > Plasmodiidae > Plasmodium > Plasmodium malariae. Next base: position 252,831 of record NC_041781.1, on the reverse strand, counting down.
AAATATAAATTCAATTTATAAAAGTTACACAATATTAAAATTAATATAAGAAAAGTGAGGTTAAAAGTAAAAATTTGAAGTTAATATTACGGAAAATTTCCTGGTTTAAGTATAACTTGAAAATACAGTTATATATATAATATTTTAGATACTTAAAAATAATTGTTTAAATAATATGAAATTACAATGTCTTTTTAAATATAATTATTAAAAAAAAAAAAAATAAATTATAATAATAATAAAGTAGAATAAAGAAAAATTGTTTGAATACATGAACATGTCAAGATAAATTCGATCTAATTATAAAAAACAATTATTTCAGTAGAGTAACAAAATGTATGTGAATACTTATAATAAATTCTAAATTTTATTGATAAGTTGTGTTCACATCATCTGTTAAAATGCATATTAATAAAAACTAGTTAAAATTTGTACTGTTTAATACCTTTTTATAATTATTTAAACATTAAAAGTTAAAAACGGAAAAATAACACTATATATTAGAGTAATTTCATAATATTTTAAGTTAAAAATAAGCTGAAAATATTATTTTGTATCATAAAATATAGAGAGAGTATTATAAGTTAATCACAGTGGCAGTATAGTAGCTCCCTATTAAAAGTAACAGTAGTTTTAAAATAAGGGTTGCCATAAAAGGCTTGTAAAATATGTGTAGTAGTAGTAGTAAAATTCCAAAATTTATATTATAGCTGTAAATAAATTAAAATAATTATTATGTCAGCACAAAAAGTAATTGATACAAAATAAGAATTTTTATGCAGTTTTATCGATAAGTAAATGATTCGTGTGACAAAGTTAATTTAATACGAAAAGAAGTAAAACAAGAATTACATAAATGTGCATTAATATTAATAACTGGTTTATAATAACTGTTATAAATAGAAAATAACGATAGGTTGAATGTTACAATCAAAAAATGAATCTTAATATACCAAGATATTAACGGTATTTTTATGCATGCTCTTGTTCTTGTAAATTAAGGAAAAACAAAATTGTGATGGTACAATTAACCATCTATATATTTAAGTACATTATTAAATAAACAAAAAGGTTGTTACAACACATATATTGATTAGTTCATTTTAGAAAAGACATAATTTGAATCACAAACCATAGTATACATACTGAAAGATGACAAAAAATAAAAATAAATATAGATTACTGTATAACTCATAATGAAGAACTAAAATACCATATATATAAGTCCACACATATTAAATATTATATAAATATACACTATGAAGCATGTAAATTTAAAGATATATTTATTATATACCGTAAAGGACAAAATAAATAAAAATTATGATAAAAAATGAAAAGTAAATTTCCTATTCTTTAGAAAGAGTGTATCAAAAGTAATGCACAGAACAAACATTATATCAGTATATATTTTACTTTAATATATATATTACTAAGAAGGGTTAAAAGTGTTTTCATGTTATATTCATATAATTTTTTTTTATTCTTGAAACATATTATTTAATTTAAGAATTGCAAAAAATACAATAAATAAGGTTGTAGATATGAATAAAATAGGGAAAATTTACAATAATCCGGAGATTCGTTATTTTTATTTTTATATTTTAAATAGAAAAGAGTTAAGTTCAATATATTTGGGTGGATACATATATCCTTCCATATTTTGTTATACTTCATAAAAAAAAAAAAAAAAAAAAATGAAGTTTCTACGTGAAATAGATTCTCCGTAAAACATATTAAAATTGATAACAATACATATAAATTTGTTAATATTCTGTATTTCTAATTTTCAGCATAAAATAATAAAAAATGGTAATTTTTTGGAGCATTACACTAAAATATGTGTAAAAATATTACTGCAAGAAGTTTCATTCTTATTTCTTAAATAGGTAAAAAAAAATAGTATAATTATAGGTAAAATATAAAACATAAATTTTTTGTTGTTTTATTTATTTACAATACATTTTAAAGTAGACTTATTTAAAAAATTTTATAAATATAACATTTGTTTGTAATGAATGATTTATTTGTATACATATTTAACAATTTCAGTACTACTGAATTCCTTTATTTTTTTTGTTAAAATATTACTATTTGTAATATTACTGCGAAAAGCTTATACAATGTTATATTCTTATACCTTAGCTAAAAAATACGAATAACATGTAGTGTATTAATTCATCTTGACAGTTTACATTAAATTGTATAAACATATAGTTATAGATGTAAATATTTTATATTTAATTTAAAATTTTTTTTTTTATCATTTATAGCATATTATTTCTTTTCGCAAAAAAATTTATATGAACTAATATTTATTTATACTGAAGTGATAATAAATATAAAAAAAAGTAAAAAATTAAACTGAAAAAAGCATATAAAAAATAGATTTAAAAGATTATTAAAAATAAAGAAAAAATAAGACACAAACATTAAAAACAAAAATTTTGTATTTTAAAATAAATACATGTATTCTTTTTTTATATTGATTTTCTTTTATACTAACTTTTGCTTATGTTTTAATAATTTTTTTTTTAGAGTGCCTTCTGCAGAAGTTTCTGTTTCCATTTTTTTTTTTTTTATAATATTTATCTTTTATCATGTTAATTTGAAAAACAGGATTTTCTAATTTATGCATTTTCAGTTTATTAATAGAATTTTTCTTTCACTTAAAAGTTAAAATGAGAAAAAGCATATAAGAATCATAGGTAAAATTTCCAAAAAAAAAATTAATTTACAAATGCTTTGTTTCAAAATTTAATGCTCTAGTTCTTTAAACATTTGTTTTTATTACTTACATTAAATGTATTACTATGCATATTTATTTTTAAAGAAAGAATAAAATTTAAAATAATCTTTATAAAAACTCTTTATAAAAATAATGATACAACAAAAATTCGGAAGTTTAGAGTAAAAAATGAACCAGCCTAAATTATGAAAGGGTAAAATTTTTAAAATAAAGTGTAAAAATATAAATTATGAATTTGTTATGGATTGTAAAGACGTTCAATAAATCATATAGATATATTTTATACAATGATGTGAATGACAACAAATGGTTATATCGTAGAAAATATTTAATATAACATAGTAAATTAATCATTTATGACAAATGAATTTTTGAATATCTTTTAACAAAGAAATAACTACATATATAATTAGTAAGTCACATACATGTGATAAACAAACGTTATACAAACTTGGATTTTAATATGCATTTCTTGTATATATATAATATAAAACAAAGTAACAAAAGTTTTTTTGAAATATGCTCTATTGTGAATATTAAAGAATTTAAAATCAAATAATATATAAAACATTGTTTCATTAGATTATATATATATATATATGTACGTATCAGTCACATAATCAAAAGTAAATCTTGAAACTTTACGTAGGAATATGCCCAAGCATAATGGGAATTGTATTTTAAATTTATAGGTCTATTCTGGTATCAATTAATATACTTTTTTTTATTAAATAGTTCACTATTTTATTCATTGAAAGGATAATGATTTTAAATAATTACAAAAGTATTTTGAACATTTAGGAATTTACATGTTTCACACTTTTTTACCATTATATGAATATATTTCTTGTTCTTCTGTAGCACGTTGACGTACACGAGGATTAATTCAATAGAGGAAAAAATAAATACAAATTTTTAATATATTTTTACAAGATTATTTATTTATTTACCCTTTGTGAATTTCATTTTTGAATTAATATTTTTTCTTTCTATATGCCATACATTCCACTGCTTATCTGTTGTCCATTTCTGAATAAAGGAATTCATCCCTTCACAAAAGGCAGCACGTTTATCATTTTCCCAATTTGACCACATACACCCATCATCATGTATATACACATACTCTTTGATAAGTAACCATTTAATTCATTGCATCCTTTGGATATATACTTTCTTTTTGCACTCAATCCAATTATTATTATTTGTTTTATATAATTTTTTTGCAAATTCTGTGCCTTCCCATTTTCCTGAACAATCATCTTCTTTATATCTCCATTTGCTCATTAACAAAGTTTTGATTTTGTTATTTTTCCATTTAACCCATTTTTTCATTATTTCCTTTTAGAAATAGGACTTTTTTGCATTAATCCATCTTTCAAAATCTTTTTCAATAAACGATTTTCCCTCTTCATTAATCCATTCTTTCCATTGATAACCGTTCCAATTTTTGGATCTTTTCATGATATCGGAATTATATTCCTTTTCCATATTTTCGTTATAATGCATCCACTTATGTTGTGTATTCTTTATCCATTCATTCCAGTTATTTCCTACCTTATTCAACCAATGTTTTTTTTTAATATCGAAGGATTGATTGAATATTTTCCAGTCTTCCTCCAATTTTTTCATCCAATTACTCTACTCCATATCTCCTAATTCTGTTAGATGTTCTAATGTTTCTTGCTCCAATTCTTTTGGTACATTTGGATTGCGCATTACTTGCCCCATCGTATTCTGAAAAAGATTTAATAAAATTTAAAAGGTTCATAAAAATAGCATCCATTTTGAATTAAATTAAATCGTTAAAAATATTTACAAATATTTACACATATACATATGTATGTAATTATTTATTTTCTTTTTATTTTACGGATGAAATATTGTTTAGAAGAAGAAAAGCGGAAGATAAAATGAGTAATGAAAAAGATAAACCTGATACTGGATAATTTAAATTTTCATCTGAAAATGCATGGTTCCTATTTTTCACGGTTAAATTTCGAAGAAAAGAAGTATCTGGCATAAAACCTTCTACATCCTTAATTGGTTCCATTTTTTTTTCCTGAACAGGGTATATGTTATTTGTGTGTAAAAAAAATACCTGTAAATTTTAACTTATATAATTACATACTTAAACTTTTGAATATTTTGAATTTCTTAATTTTTTTTATGAGAGATTAATGAATAATTATTATTACATAATGGGTTTTTATAGAATAATGTGAGAGGATATAAATATGTAGAAAAAAAAATGAGAATTTAATATATTATATTCATAAAAAAAAAACGAATTTTAAAGGATGCTAAAAGACAAATATACATAACCAATAATTGAATATATATAAAAGACTGTAATGTTGTTGTTTTAGAAGACACTTTATAGGAAACAAAATTATATTTTAATTTTTATGAAAATTATATTTACATATGTTATGCACTTTTATGCTTATTTTTCATTAATTTCTAGTATATTATTTATTTTGTAGTATTCTTGTTTTAAGACTTTCATTTGAAAAATCAAAATATTAAAGTCGAATAACAATCGTTTAAGGCTGAATAAATATAAATATATATATATATTATGTATATTTTAGTTGTGTTTCTTATATGTATTCTGAGATTTGTTTCCATATTTAATAGTTTATATTAATTTAATTATGTTGTATATATCTACTAACAAAAGTAATATTTATTTGTTATTAGAAGAAATCTATTTTTACTACATATAATTTTACATTAATAATTTTATGGTGCAAATATGTTAGATAAATTGTTAGTCCTTAAATTATTGTTTAAAGAACTAAATTAAAATGTACATCAAATATATATTTTTAAACATTTATTAAAACAAAAAAAGGAAATGTGCTATACATTTATAAAAATTAAGCAAAAAAAAAAAAAGAAACGGTAGATAAAAAAAACATTTATTTATTTTTTTTTTCTAATTACTCTTAACTAATATTTATATCTGATTAAAATTCAACAATGTTTCATTTTTCTCTATATTTGCATTTTATTTGACAATATGTGACCTAATTTACTTTTTTTTTGAACAATTTTTCATAGATTTAAAATATATATCAATGGCAAAAGGAATAGATTTATACGAAAAAAAAGAAAAAAAAGAAAAAAGAGAATAGTTCGTAAAATTCCCTGAATATTATTAATGGATTTTGAAAAATAAATTTTTTTTAAATGGTTTTTATTTTAGTTTTCACAGGATAATACTCTATTACTAAAAAACATTCAAAAGAAGAAATAATTTATCTGTATCTACCTTATACAGAAATTTTTACTAGTAATATATGAATTCTACATAAGTGTGATAAATGGTATGTTTGTTATATTAATTACTTCTATATGTTAGTGGTTTGTGAAATATATTAATACATACGAAATAATTTGTAACAATATTTTTGGCTGTGTAAGAACAAGTAGGAGTTATAAATGAAAAAAGAAAAGAAATATAAAATAATAAAAGAGGAAAAAATGATAAATAAAATATGAGGGAAGTTTTTTTTTCGAATTATAAAAAAAAAAAAATGAAAATTAAATAATGACATATTAATATTGAAGAATTTATCAAGTAACACTATTATGTTTAATATAATTACATTTAAAACAATGTATGACCTTAGCGTTTGAAGCATTTCATATATTAATTACCTTAATTCGAACGATTTTACATAATAGCACTTAACGAAGTAATTACAATAAACAATGAAAAATGTCGTTTTTGAGATGAAGTGAATAACGGAAAAATAGAAATATAATATTCTAACTATAAAAATTAATGTTATAAGCTCAGCAATATTACGTTAAGTGCATGAAGTGTGAAATATGTAACAAGAACATAAAAAAAAAATTTATATCTTAATTTGAGGAATTGTTCTTTTATACAATAAATACGAGTTGACTAAGAAAAAGTTAATAAAACAATACATACACACGTAAGAATAATATTTTTCTATATTTTTGAGTTCATTTATAAGTTAAAAAAAATGTTGTAGCTTTTTATTTGCATATTTTGCTAAGAGAAGAAAATGAGCATCGTGAATAATTTTATATTGTTATACATGGGAATTACGCGAATTTTTATTAAAAACAGATACATTAATAAAAATTATTTCAAACAAGAACGTATTATTATATATATGATTTCTATTACTATAATTAATACGTGTTTTTTTATGTTTAATGTTTAAGGTTTACAGAATATTTTTTTTAAGTTATTCACAAACTCGTATAATTTACACAAGTTCAAAATTATTATTTTAGGGATTTTCCCATATTTAACCACATAATAAATATTGATATTCTTAAAAATTATGATTTGATGTTAAAATGCTTTTTATTTAGTTTTATTAATGAAAACTTAATATTTATGTATATGTGCCAATTGAAGAAATATTAAACTGAAATTAAATGGAGTGAAGGACGTAAGTTGTGTACATGATATATAACCTTAATTAGAATGTACACCAAAAATGTGACAAAACAAACTACATATTTTGTAGATTGATGATATATTAATGGTAAAAATTTAGTATTACAAATTTTTTTATACTGTTCAGTTGAGTAAATGCAAAAAAAGTATCTGATTTGTGTACCATTTAAATATAACTTGGATTATGGTAAATTAAAAAAAAGTAACGAGTAAAAAATAAAAACCTTTTATTATTAATAAATAATGAAATAGTTTTACAATTTTGACAATTATAATAAATTAATTTTAATAAGTATTAATTTAAATAAAAGTAGTAATAGTATGTTTATAAAACTGGCATACTAAGAATCTTTATAAAAATGTAAAGTACGTGTTATTTTGAATTTTACTTAAAGAAGGACAATTTTGTAGTAAGAGAGAACATACATCATATATATATATTAAACCAGGTATTAAAATAATAGCCATGAAAATTTTATGTATTATTTAATTATTAAACTAGAAATGCAATGAAAACGTTCGTAAATTAAAAAAGAAAACGAGTTGATATCCAAAATATGTTAAAATAGATACAAATTATTATTAAATTTAAAGTTAAAATTGGACCAAAACAACTAACATAAAAATAGTCAAATTATAATAAATCAAAATTAATAGGAAAAGCAAAGCTAATATATTACATAAAAGTAGAACAAATATGAGCCAGTTATAAAAGGCATATTAAAGTTCTCTTTTAATAATATTATGAAAATCTAAAAATAATGGGATACAAAAGAATGAAGTATTGAAATTAATTATTGAAATATTGAATTAAGATCAAACCGAGATAAATTTTTATTTAATATTAATTGAAAAAAAGACATTGTTAGACAATTAACATGATGATATCGTAGAAATTACTTATTAAAATGAAAAGTATTATTAAATTAGAAATTATCAACTAAGTAAAGATAATATTTGTGAAAATGATTTTTGTAGAAACTACAGGTTTGTTTTTAGTAAATTATTTGAAAGGTAATATTAATATATACAACGTGGAACATTATGTATGAAAATGGGAAAACAGTAAAAGTTATTGTTTTTGTTTTTGTTATTGTTATCGTTTTTGTTTTTGTTATCGTTTTTGTTATCGTTTTTGTTTTTGTTTTTATTTAACATTTTTTCATGTGTAAAAAAGCAAAAAGAAATGATTCAAGTGATTATGAAAATGGCATTGTAATAATAAAAATCCTAAAAATAATTTTTTCATTTGAAAAATTAAAAAAAAATGCGGAAAATGGTAAAAATTTTAATAGTTCGCATACAGCACGGTAAGAGAAAAATTAATGTGATAGCTGAAAAATTTCCATAATATTGAAAATAAAATTTGAGTATATAGTAATTTACAAAATATAAAAGAATTTAAATTTTTATAAAAATTAGTACAGAGACTGTGCTACATGTACATATAATCTTACATTAAATAAATCCTAGCCTATAGATAAATGTGATAAAATATATATTAAAAATATTTTTTCCGCTACTTCAGTAATGACAAAATACTGTTAATACGTACATATTTTTAATTAGCCAAATAACAATGTTAATATATACCCGTAGTTTAATTTCATGGTTTTCACAAATTAAAAAAATAAAATTTAAGTTGTCAAAAGTAAATTCTTATGATTTCATATAAATAGTCATAGATTTAAATATACAAAAAGATTATCATGATGTTGGCACTTATTAGTTTATTTTAATGAACGTCCTACCTGTGTTATTATGCTTGTAAACATTCAACGGTAGCAAGAATGAATTATTTTTTATAAAATCTTGATTCTGAAGCATTAGGATAATATATATTTAAATCATTAAAGACATAAATGTGAAAAGCAGAAATATTATGGATTATTTTATATTAATATATATTTATCCTGTGTAATTAATGACAAACGGATGAGAATTATTAAAAAAATAGGTATTTTCTTATTATTAAAACAGTATTACTCCAAAAAAAAAAAAAAAAAACATATCCAATAAACATTATTGCAATAACCAATATATATGTAATATATATATATATATATATATTTGAAAAGAAAACTGTTCAATTTAGTTTTAATAACATGCGTAATCAATTTAAAAATTGCATATTTAACTCATTTACTCTTTTTATATAACACTACTTACGTTCGTGGATTAAACAAGTTTTCCTTTTTTTTTTTTTTATCCTTTCTATAATGACAAATGCAATGTGTATTCAAAAAATACTATAAGCAGATTGTTGAAAATTTCGTGGTTTTATACTTACACTATTGAACTTGTTCATTCTACGAACTTCCGTTATTACATTAAATGTGCCTTGATAATTAAACAAAAATATAATAATATTTTCTTATTAAATATAATTTAGAATTTATTTTCCTTGCCAGGATTTCCTTTTTAATTTAAATTTGCGCTGTTATCGAACCATTTATTCCATTGTTTCATATTTATCCACTGGTTAAAAAAAGTATTCATCCATTCATTAAATAATTGATTTTTTTTTTTTTCCGAATTTACCCAATTTCTGCATTCATTTTTTACTAATTCATCTTCTTTCTTTCTGAACCATTCCATCAAATTCTCTTTTTCGCCCATGATTTGTTCATTATACGTGAACCACATTGTTTTCTGTGCATTAAATAATATTTTAGTGAATGGTGCATGCTCCCAATCTTGGAGATGAGCATTATCATTATCGTTAATTTCCCAATGACGTTTCAGCCATGCTTTAATTTTGGTATTAATCCATTTAAACCATCCTTTCACAATCAATTTATAAAAACTCATTTTACTTTTAGTAATCCAATTTTTCCATTCTTTTTGCATAATTCCTTCCCATCTGTGTTAATCCACTTTATCCAATCATCATCATCCCAGGCTATAGATTTTTTTAAAATATTACAATTATGTTCTTTTTCAATATCTTCATTATGATTCATCCATTTATCTTCGACGTACTTTAAGAATTCTTTGAACTGCTTTTCTCTCTCACCAAACCACACGTTTTTTTCATTCTCCATGTGAGTGCTGAAAATTCTCCAGTCTAATTCTAATTCGTTTATCTACTCATTCCACTCCTCTTGAATAATCACATTATTTGATCTGGGTATATTTTCTACATTATTTAACGTGGTATTTTGTGGAACATTATTAAATACATTTACTGGATTGTTAGAAGACTACATAAAATTAAAAAAAAATATTAATGCTTTCATATCTATTAATAATATAGATTTTTTAAGGTAATCAATGAAAGTTTACATATTTTTTTATATATTAATTTTATCTCACATCAAGGTATTTCTTTAAAGGATCAGCAGCATATGATAATATAGGGAATGCACTAAATATGCAAAAAACAAAGTACGGTACTTTCATATTTCATAATATATAATTATTATTTTCTATAATTGTAATATTTCTAGGAATAGAAATTTCTAAGATATAATAATAAATGTTTTCAGTTTTTTATTTTTGTATATTTTAATAAAAATAAAAAAAAAATGTTCTTTATTAGGCTAACATAATTTCTTTGTGAATGTAGGAAAATAAATATCAGTTATAATTTGTGAAAATTCGTTTTCTAGTTGGTAAAGGAATAAAAATATCTTTATATATTTAACTAAAAATGATATGATTTTGCAGTTGAAAGGCAATTAAATACCAAATAATTAAATAAATATATATGATTGTAGCATCAATGCTTTAAAAATTTATTTCATGAAAGATTTAAGTGATTTAAAAAATTAATCAAAATTAAAATATATGGTCTTATTTTTAATTTTTTTTGCAACCTGCATAAAAATTGTTTGAATAATATTTCATTTACATTTTTTTTTTGTAACAGAATTTCACTGAAAAAATGAATAGAACAGTTTTACAAAATAATTAAGAAAAAAATATGAATATAAAGATGTCCACAAAGTGTAATTATAATTACAGTACTTGGTTTTTTGTTTTTTTTCGACTGTTTCTATTTATTTATAATTATATTTACTTCTTATACAATATAATTATAGTTATGAATAAACCTTTTTTTAGCAATTAATTTTTTCTTTTTTTTAAGGTGCTAAAATAGCCACAATGCTTTTTTTACTCATTAGTACAAAGATAAACAAATTTAAAGTTATAAAAATTATATCATGACAACAAATAAATTAAAAAAAAATATGTAACATGAATATTTATAAAAAATAATTAAAGAAAACAACCTCTAGTAAGAAGATATATATAAAAATTTACCATAGTTCATAAAAATATAATATTTTTACTTTTAAAAAAATATATTTTTTTTCTTTGTTCTTCCTGTTATTTTTTTTTTTTAATTAAAATTTCAGTAGTAATATAAACTCCACTACATAATTGTATTCAATTTTTGAATATTTCTGCTTTTGATAAAATTTATGTGTACCTCGTGTGTTCAAACTTAACAATTAAATGTTTTTGATTTATTGATTCCTTAAATTTTTTATTAATCTATTAATTTACCGAACCTTTTAAATGTAGATGTATATATTTATTAATTTCATTTTATTATGTTTTTTTCATAATATCACTTTTTGAATATTTTTCATTGAACGCTTCTTTTCTTATAAGAATAAGATTTCTATGCAAAGAAAATTTTGCTTGCAGTGTACAATTTTTTTGGTGAATGTAATCCTATTTACAATATTAAAAAATGATATTTCAGTGGATTTATTTTTTCATTATGTGCATCAAATTTTATTTAGTAAAATGCTTATTAAAAGTAAAAATTATAAAAATAGGGAACAAAATATTTTATATATCTTCCATATATAATGAATTATGATGAAACAAATTAAAATTTGTGCGTTTAGGATTATGATTGTTTTTTCCTTTAGGAATGGTTGCAAAGGTAAAATACAGATAAATGAAAATAATATGTAACATTTAACAAATATGGTTACATGTATAATTACAATAAAGGAAAGTATAAGAACATAGAAGAATAATGAGATAATTTGTTTTTGAAGTATTTGTTAAAATTTAATAATTAAAGAGGTTTATGGTTAAGGTTTTTCCTTAGAAAGAAAAAAAAATAATAATAGATACAATTTATACAAAATAGCAACGTGCACATTCAGTTGCTTTTGTGAATATATATTATGGATATATATTAATTATACTAAAGAGTTATTAAAAATCTATGCATATTTAAAAAAAATAAAAATAAATATCTTGTATTAACCAAAATAACCATTAAATATGGAAATAGATAAAAACCTATTAATGTAATATGAAATATGCATAATTTGTATTTGTGCAAGACAAAAAAATAAGTTGAAAGTCTATTTAATAATTTATTTAGGAAAACTTTAGAAAAAAAAGTAAAATCAATTAAATATTTTATTGCCAATATATCACTATGCTTATATTAGAATTTAGAGGTTGCACAGTATCATATGAGTCAAAATACAACTATACCAATATTTATTAATTATACATCTACATTTTTAAAACATATATATATATATATATATATATATATATATATATATATATATATCAGTATAGATATTCATTTTAAAATGTAATAATACTCATTACATTACTACAGTTATATAATATCAGTTTATTCAGGCCTTATACAACAATATACGCCCCAAATGTTATTTTTTTTCATAATAAATCCTTTTATATAAAATTGAGATATATGTAACTTCTTGTTATTCATATTTTGCGTATTAAAAATAAAAATTTATATTACATTTACTATAATATATGAAAATTTAAAAAAGACAAAAAAAAAAAAAGTTTTAGACTGATATAATTTTTTTTTCTGTAGTAAATAAAGAAGAAAGTGGTATTTCACTATACACACAATATTCTATTAATAAGAATAATTTATTTAAAAATATATGTAATTTTATATTAATGAAAATGAGAAATACATAATATATAAGGAAAACGGTTTATGAAATTCACTTACAAAGTATAACAAAAATGTATAAGAATATTTCTTTTTTTATTTTCTAGTGTCTTTATAAATAATAGGATATATTTTCTATTAAGAATAAATGAAACAACCAAGAAGATTTAATTTCAAAATGTATATTATTATTTCTTTATTATTATTATGCAAATAAAAAATTAAAATATGGCCTTATATACATTTTCATAATATAAATTATGTTATATATAGTATATAAATTTTAATTAAATTTACATGTTTATTAATATTTTAAAAATAAAAAAAAATTCTACACCTTTTTTTTATTTATTTTTAAATTAATTCTGAATTTTTTTTAAGTATTTTTTTATTTTAAATAGATAAGTAATATTTTTCTTTTAAATCTTTATTTAATAATTTTTATAGAGCAATGTGAATTTTATACGTTTTAATAATTTGGTTCAAGATAAAATAAATTTTTTTGTTACTAGTATCATACAAGAACATAAATAAATAGGATAATTTTTTAGTTAAAAAAAATTTACAATATCTAATATTACACAATTAAAATAAACTGCTATAATATAAAATATTTTTTATATAATAAAATGGCCCTTATTTATTTATCTTTAATATATTTGTTGGTTGTTAACATTTCTTTTTCTTTTGTTTAAATTTTACCCTTAGGATAAAAGTTTATTTGAAGATGGTAAAAAAATAAAGTATAATTTTAACTACATAAGAAAAAAAAATTAGAATAGTTAAAATAACTACAACATTTAAAAGTTAAAGCCATGTTATATCATTATTAAATAAAAAAGTTTATTATGTCTGTATAGGAAATTGTACTAACCTATATTGATGTCTATAAATGTTGAGGTAAGATCATCAACTATGCACATATAAATACAAGTACACACCTTATATTTGTGTAAATTTTATAACTTGTTTTATTATATGTCATTAATATAATTATGTAGTATGATTATAAATTAGGATTTTACGAATGAATCGTATACAATATAATATTACTTTTTAAGTAAAATGTAGTATACCTTATTTTTACTTTTTTTGTTCTAAAATAAAAAAGATAATTTTTTGTCACATTAAAAGAACAACTTTAACTTAATGTTAAAAGACATTTAAGGAACTTCTGATATTGAAAAACACTTGTTCAAACAATAAAATGGATACAAAACTTATTTAAATATACCAGTAGATTATATGCTTTTATTTTATATATATAGGATCTCAAAGAGTCTCAGTATTTATTATTTTATCTAATTAACACTTCATAAAGTAAAATGCCGAAACTAAGTGATTAATATTTAGTGCATATTCATTTATCCTTGAAATAATATATAATGGATTAGTATTTTAATGTTTCATTTCTTTTGAAGAACGCTTAATATTCATAACAGAAAACTAAGCTTTCATATAAGTCGCATTTCTGTGCAATATTTAAAAGATATTATGTTACATAGATTATCATCACATGAAATATATAAATAATTGAATAAAAATTTGGTTAATATATCTTATTTGAATGCAAATTGCAAAGATTTGAATTCATACGTAATTCAGTGTGATAGTATTAGTAAACTCTGCGTTAAGATTGAAAAAAACATTTAAAGGTATATTTAATATTAATTCAGTGATAACATAGGAGAATGATCATAAATAGTATTTAACTTACCGGATATATGGAAAAAGAAGAAAAAATTTTATCACTAAATATAAGTACATTACAAGAGATATTATTCAAAAACTTTATTTTTGTAGAGATTAATACTTATAGTGAACAAAATAAAAATTATTTATTACTTGAATATAATTTTTATTTTGAGCAAATGAAAGAAAAGAATGATATGGTTGATTATTTTACTAAATATAATACAATTAATAATAATATGATTTGTAATATCGAGAAATATGATAATTATGTTAAATGCGTTTGTTACATTGAACCATTATATGAAATAACATAAAAAAAAACGTAAAAATTTCTAATGTTTTGACTTTTTTATAGATAAAACAATACGTGAGGATTGTATTATATGGGATATAAATTATAATTCCTGTGTTTTCATATCTAGATTAAAAGAACAGGTTGCTAAACTAAATGAACATTCAAAAAAGTCTGTTAATCCTAAAATGGTTGGGGAAAAAAAAAAGAGTATTTTTATATGCTGAGTACTTCATCAGGTGTAGTGACCTCCCCTGACGGCAGAATTTAAGGACATGAAAGGAAAATGAATGAACAAAATATCGTTTATCAGAACTCTTAACAAAGAAAAGATTACTTAAGAAGTTTTGAATGGTAAGCACAGGACTCCATTATTCCACAGGTTAAAGAAAAAGATGACTATTGAAATTCTACATACATATATAATATAAAAGAATAAGGAGGAAAATTGCAACATGAAGATTAAACATCTACAAATAAGTTAGAAAAGGAAGTTAACAAGCTCATGGACACTTCAAGATTTTCGCTGGAACCTGTTCTCATTAGTTTTTAATATATATTTGATGACCATAATTTAAATGAAATATTTGATTAATTAAGAATGAGTAATGTCCATAATTTTAATACTTCAAAAATTTTAAATTATATTTTTAATACAAAATTTTTTTATATTTATATTTTAATTGTTTAAATCCTAATATTTTTCTCTATATGTCCTTTTATTTAAGAGTAAACAATTTTAATTAAAATGTCTAAATACCTCATATTCGTATTCATAATTAATTATATTAAAATTTTATAAATATAAAATATATATATTATACATATTTTTTAATTTTTTCCTGAATAAAATTTCATTCATTTAAGATCCTGGTTACACAAGAAGGAATGTAAAAAAAAATAAAATTAGAGACAACCTTCACAAAAGATAGAATAATAGATTTGCATTGAACAATTCAGAAAATTCACATCAACGCACAATGAATAAGAGATTACATAAGTTTGATCATGCAAGTTATATAGAACGTAAATTGAATTAAAACGAAGTTAACTGAAAACATATAAATTGGGATTTGTAAGTATACCTTTTAAAATATAAAAAAACATAAAAATAAAAAGAATACGTGTAATTAAAAAAAAACTTATAATTCTTTTAAAAATTTTACCATAATTTGTATTTTTCATTTTTTTTTTTTGTTCATTAAATATCAAAAGTAGTAATATATACAAATATATATGCTTATATCATCTTATTGGACTTTATGCTGTCGTAATATTTATAGTTAAGGCATAAGTTATTTCCCATGAAGAATAATAATATTAACATTAGATGCATTTTTTAAGATTAGTAAATTCGTTAATGATTTATGGTTTTTAATTTTTTAGAGACATTAATTATTTAAATAATAAAACACTTCATTTTAATGATTATTAAAAATACTGTTTTTAGTAATCTTTAGCGCTTATCAAATGGTTCTATAGGAAAAACAATACAATGATAATAAAATATACTGATTCTTCTGATAGTTATACGTTTTGTTTAAAATATTTTTTAGGGGAATTTACGATTAAGTTAATTTATTATTTCTCACTTATAGTGACTATGCTATCTTAATGTCTCCGGAAGAATATGATTATCAGTGTATAATCTGATTAATTACACAAATATTATTAGACATAGAAATTCTTTTAGTGTGCACTTTTTTTTTCATTATTTAAAAGGTGTTATACTTCATCAAATGTTTAATCCTGGTTATAATAACTGACTTTTTCCTGTATTACGACATACTATTAACATTTCTTTCATTATTTAATCTTCATAAGAATAAAATTTGAGATACTAATAATTATGTATTAGCCTTTTTTTAAATGAGAACTATAATATAAAGGAATTTCTTTTATATAAAATTATGTATATATTTTTAATTTTTTTGAATTAATAATATTATAAAGAAAAATATGTTATCCTTCAGAGGAAATATATTTGTTAAATACCAAAATTTTGATAATTTTGTGAAAGTTTTAATACCTTCCATCTATACATAATATATTAGGGCTAGGAATTTTAATTATCAAAGAAAAAATGTTCAAAATAAAAAAGTAATTATATCATGATTATGACTATCATATTGGTTTAAGTACGTACATGGTCATGTTTTTGATGTGCTGAAACGTTTACATATATATATATTTATATAACTAGATTATAGTTAGGTGAGAATTACATTTACCTTATTTTTATGTTTAAAATTATATGTGACGATATGCAGTATATTTTTATGGAATTGTAATCTTTTAGAAAATAGGAAAAAGAAAAAGTGTGTATCTATTTTGTAAATGTAATGAAATATATATTATAATATATTAAATGTATATTTATAAAATATAATGTAGGTTTCATTTTTATAAGATATTTAAGTGGAACAAAATTTATTGTAATTTCTAGTTCTACTACATCCGATATAGATTCAATGTTTGGGCACATATTTTTATGCACTGCATAAATGAAATTTTATTATCTTTTAGATATCTGGATTACCATATGTTAAGAATACAAATAAATTAAAGCATATAATTATAAATGATTTAATGCTTCATAGAGTTTTAAGATTAAATGAAATAAGCATTGAAAAATAAAAGTTATTATATAAATGTAAACAAAATTTTGAATTAACAAGTAAAAAAATGCAGTACGAATTATACATAAATAATTTCGAAGAATTAATACTTACATATAATGATTATACGTATGGGTGTTTATGTAATTAATGTAATATAGTTATATAAGTATTAAATATATTACCTATTTAACATATGTATATATTATAATTCAAAAAAGTTAAGTACTTTTTTAATAAAAATAATATCAAAATAAACTAAACCCATAAGGTATATCTCATGTGCTAGAACTATAAGTCCCTATTTTTTTGTGCAATAATAAAATTTTTTTTTTTAATAAACTTGTAAACTAATATTTTACCAAGTTATTTTTCTTTATTTTTCACTCATTATTATTACTTAATTAAATATTATCTTATTTTTTTTACCGAATTAATAATGTTAGCTAATAATCAAAGTTGTTAGACTATATTAAAATATTCAATAGTGAATATTATGTAATTATTATTTATTAAAATTTTTTGGCAAATATTTAAAATAAATTAGTAATATTTATGTAAAATATATAAAAAAAGTACATGCTTTATTTTCCAGAAATATGTGCTCAATAAAGAATCAAATTTATTCTTTCTCTTAAGTCATATGCAAAAAGGTTCAAGAGAAGCTTCTGAAGCAGTAGAAATACTATATAATTTTTCATTGTAAATAATAATTGGTTCCTCTTTTAATTGAATAATCTACCTATTCTTTGTTAAACATGTACCTTTTTTGGAAAATATACATTTATATATCATTATATTTTACTTTCCCTTTTTAATGTTCAGAAACAAAAATTAGATCGTTTATTTCCATTTAATTTTTACAATAAATTAAATGGTGATATGGATGAAGATAAAAATGATAAATATTAGGAATCGATAAGGGGTTTCCGTAATGGATATCATGAAGATAAATATATTTGTCTCAAAATTGAAGGGATCATTTCAGTTACATATAATATGCAGAGTCATAATACTTATATTAATAATAAGAATTGTTATTCTTTGAGTTAAATGTTACACAAATAAGTATTTAAGCATCTTAATAATAGATATCTCAATTTAGTTTCTGATAAAATTATTTCTGGCCTTTGAAAATTGTGGAAAAGATTATTGATGACAAATACCTTACCAATAAAAGTTAATAACATCTTGATGTATCTTTGTATGTTATGGATAACAAAGGAGAGAAGTAATTGTTAGATTACACTGAACGTTTTGGTTTCGTCGTAGAGAAATCTCTCAAAAATAGTGGTGATTCTTACAGTAAGTATTTTGACTACATTATAGGTAGTGTTTTATTGTATTTTATATGAGAACAACTATGTAAATAGTAAGAAGACAGTGTATATAAAAACTTAATTAGAAATAATAAAAACTCTCTTCCTAAAAAATTTTATATGATCGCTCAAACTTAATTATATTTCTGTGGATTCAAGTATTTATTAATCACTATTTTAGGAGACCTATGTATTCATTAAATGAATGCATTTGCTTAATTTATGATCTCTTTATCTAAAATAGAAAAATAATACTTCAATATGAAAATTCTGCAGAACAAACAGTAAGCACCCCCAAAATAACTGAGGGTATCAAGGAAAAACCCAGGATTGACTTAGTCAAGACTACAACTTGTACATCACAACCTCCAAGTTCTGTAAAACTATTTGAGAGTATCCTATCGTTACCCAAAAAAATAATTTTTGAGGGAAAAAAGGTTATTTATATATATTATTATTAGGAATAAACATGTTAAAATCGCTAATATTTAATGCACCTATATTAGTGAGTAATAATATGTTCTATAATTATTGATTTTTTTCATTTTGCATGAGATAAATACAAAATACATTGAAAATTATAAATTTTTTTCACTACTATTTATATTATGTTAACCAAAAATTCATTATTATAAAATAAAAATATTATTTGTACTTTATACTTTCAATTTTTTTTTTTTTTTTATTAATTTTCTCCGTTTGCCAATGTTTTCCATATTCTCGCATACAAAAAAAAAAAAAAAACTTTATAATATTAATTTTGATAATATGGAAGAATTTTTAAACGAATTTTTTTAATATTTAGATGATTGTTTTAGGAATAATCTATATTATATAATTCTTTACCGAATAATATATTATAAAATATTACAGAATTTCAGTTGAATTAGCTTTACTAAATATTAGCCAGTAATATAAGCGAATTGTAGCTTTAATTATATTTATAAATGAGAAAAATAAATTTTTAAATCATTTGGATGGCAAATACATATATTATTCTTAAAAAGATATGAATGCAGAATAGAACGAATTTATATTTATGGAGCTTATCAAAATTAATATTATATCTGTAATAATATATATAATAAAAACAATAAAGTAATAAATAAATATTCATTTCATTAACAATAAACTAAGAGGAAAATAAAGATGTTATTTGTAGTGAAGGCACTTTTAATGGAAAGGAGAGTTGTTTTAATTGTTCATTGAATACTATAAAATAGTGCATATGGTGAATATTTTATTAAAATTAACATAAAATATATTAAGTGATATTGATATTATTGTAATGTTATCAGTAGGTGTAGAAAGATTTATAGGAGTCAATAATGGATATAATAAAAAACATTCTAATATGATTAAATTATTCGTAATATTTTTAAGGATGCATTCATGAAGGTTCAATACGGAAGATGCAACATTACGTAATTTTTAATATTTAAATCACGTAATCATATATATCAATATATATCTTTATTCTTTTTTCTAATTGTGTAGGAATTATTATATTTATCAGAGAAATATAAATTAATAAATGAATAATTAAATTAAAATAAAATAAAAAATGTTACGTTTACATTGCATGTTAAGTTCATAAATGAAAAAATTATATTATAATTAACACTTGTAAAATATATATAGTAAATAAAAATATGTGTATAATATATTTTTATTAAAGAAAATTTAAGATAATATTCGTTCTTTTAATGTAACGTATTATTTAAAAAAGTAGTAATAAGTGATGTTATGTTTCCTTCCAGTATAAATATATTAGATTATTGTACGTTCAGATAAATATTTGAGTTATTATATAATATATAAATACTGTTTAGAGTTTTACATTGTCTTTAATAAATAATATGAAGAATTAATTTTAATTTATTAAAAAAATACAAATTTTTTTATCATTATTTAAAAGTTTTATTTATTAATGCTATAGAGTTGTAAAATAAATGCAAATTTTGAATATAAAATTTTCTTTGTGAATAGTATTATAGCACATTTGGATGTTCTTTACATAGTAATTAACAAACAAAAAAATACAAATAATTACGAACTGTTGTTGTAATTCATTGTTCTAAACTTCTTTATCTTTCATATCCACACATCATGTAACCATAAGACATCATATATAATAATACAGAAAAATAATAAAAATGAGGAATACTAGTTATATTGATGTGCCCAATATCAGAGAATGCATAACCAAAAATTAGAAGTAAATAAGGTGAAAATTTTTAAGAGAAGAACTTAATAATTTTTAGTTGATAAAATGATTAATTTAAATTTCTGTTTTTAAATAATTATTTGATGAACTAAAACTTTATAAAATGTACTCATTTAAAATTTTTTATATACAATTAAAAAATTCCTCTGTGTGTGTTATAGCCATATGTAAAAATATTTAAACAGTTTATATGTTACTTGTTAAAATATTCTTCCATAATTTTTTTTTCTTTTTTTTTAGTAGCTTTAATAATTTTTTTTATTCATAAGAATATAGAATAAACTTTAAAAACATTTAATAAAATAATATTTTTTTTTTTTTTTTGAATTAATATCTTCATTGAGCATATTTTTAGTTAACAATTCAGCTGAAGTGCAGTTATTTATTATTAATGAAATATATATTTTCAATGAGTTTATTTGGTAAAATAAAAAAATATAATTTTCTTTTGAATTATTTATTAATTTTTAATAGAGAAGGAACATATAAGTATTTATAATTTTTATATAATACATACATCTTTTTTCTAAGAATATAATATAAAACGCTTCTTTTTATTAAATGGCATTGAAGTAGTAAATATTAAAAATAGAAATAATGGAAAAAAATACAAATCATTAATTGTATAATTAACATAAAAATAATTTATGTAACAACATAAAGCATATTATTACTCCTTTTCATTGAATATTTAGTTGTCCATCTTATATATTATATTTATTTCAAAATTTAGATGATAATTATTGCTGCAATATTTCTAATGAATGTTTTCTTTGTCCTTTTATTATTTCTACTTTTATTTTCTTTATTTTAATCGTAGTGACAAATTAAAAATTATGAAACAATTTATTTTCATATTATTAAATGGAGGTATAATATAACCATGTACAAATTTGATGCTTCATTTTTTTTTCAATCGAATGTGATATATAAAATTATATGAATATATTGTTCTATTAAATTTTTATTAAAATTTATATTTAAGTTTAATAGATTGTAAAAATACCATAGTTTTTTTAATTAATTTGTCACAAAAAACTATTCAGTACGTTAATTAAAAAAATATAGATATCAGAAAGTCATTAAAGAAAATGCCACTATAAATCTAATTATAATATTTCTCTGATTTAGTTGTATAGTTTTTTTAAATATTTTTACCTTACTTTAAAGTATGTAAACATAATAATTTATATTGTAGAATATCATATTATAATAATTAAAACTTGTTAGTTTTATATTTTTTTACAAATGAAAAGTATTATTTTAATTAAATTTTATATTTTATTTTTTTTTATTTTATCTAGTAAATTGATAAATAATTTTTTTTTTTTGTTTTTTCATTTTTTTGTTTTTTCATTTTTTTGGTTTTTTCATTTTTTTGTTTTTTCATTTTTTTGGTTTTTTCATTTTTTTGTTTTATTATTTTTTGTTATTTTGTTTTTATGTTTTATTATTTTTTGTTATTTTGTTTTTATGTTTTATTATTTTTTATTTTTTTATTTTTTTTGTTTATTTATTTATTTATTTATTTTTTTTTTTTTTTTTTTTTTTGTTTATTTATTTATTTTTTTTTTTTATGTATAATAGAATCTATTATGCAAGGATTATTCACAATTTTTCATTATATAGAAATTCTATTTTGAAATTAAATAAATTATAGAAATATATCACGATATATACTTCGACTATTTTTAATAATTGCTATTTTATAACATAGAAATAATTTCAATATACAATTAATTATAAATGTAAAACTTGAATATTTGCCTATCGTTGAATGGAAAAAAACGTTATACAATATAATATGTTGCATTAAAAAATATAGGAAAAACAATATTTTATATTCTGTAGCGTTATAGTTTTCATCATAAATAATATTTCTATTTTTTGTATTAACTTTTTATATATATATATATATATATATATAACAACAAAGGTATAAATATTTTAATTAATTAGAATAAGAAAAATATTTATAAAATTTATATACTTCACAATTAGGCAAAGAGAAATAGCAACTCTAAATTTTTTATGCTCCTAATATAATAACATAGTTTCAATATAAATTGGAAATATATGGGTATATTTACATAGTGCAAGTTTTATTATGAAAATTTATCGGTTACATTTATTGCCTTTTTAATAAATTTTCAAACATTGATGTTAAATAATAATATGATATTTTGCAATAATACTTTTCGAAAATACTTTTATCACTTATCTATATAAACATTAATAACAATAAATAAATGAAATTTTATTTAAAAATAAAATTGTAAATAAAACGCAGATGATATTTATAAGCTTTTATTGTAGATTCAATGTTTTAATTTCCTTAAATAAATGTACGTGTTATCATATAATATTTATACAATATAGCTGTATTATTATATTTTGACAATGCATATATTTTTAAAGAATAAATAAATATGTAATTAAATTATATTTGAAATATATTTTAAATGAATTATTATTAGTTACAATATATCTATGTGAACTTTATATTTTTTTTTGTTGTGAATTGTGAATGCAAAGTAATATATATATTTTTTTGTTATATATTATAATTCATTGAATTCTATTTTTCTAAGTGCAAATAAATATTTGTGAAGTTATAAATTTATAAAATGAAGTAATAAGAATTCATTTCTACTTATGTTCATAATATATAATACACAATATACTTGTCCTTGTGTTAAAAGTACATTTTTAATTTATTGTTACTGTTTTTGTTATTTTTCTAATATATATTTTTATATACTTTTTATTTTATTATCATATAATTTTACAATAAGTTGTTGGTACTTTTTTATATATGATGTGTTAAATAGAGAAATTTTTATACTCAGTTATTTGTTACAAATTGCTGAATCCTCAAAAATACATAACTCATGAAAACAAGGTTCTAAGAAAAAACTTGGATACATAAAAATTTTACATCTGTTTTAAATTAAATATGTTTAATTATTCCACAATAATTATATATTATGAAACATTTTTGTTAAATGATGGATAACTTGTATTACAATAAATGAATTATTATTTTGTGAGATCCGATAATGCACAATAATTAAATAGTAGTGTAGTGTGCAACACGTACTAGTAATAAAGCATTTCAATAATTTTATATATTTTTTTGACAATTTCTTCCTTGTATTATTTGATTGCCTCTTTATATTATGTTCTTTTTATTTGCAAAATTGTATTTTTCTAATGTACAGTTTATAAAATTCGTCATTCATCCCACTAGGTATTATATTTTCACGAATTATATTGTACTAATGTTGAAGTATATTATATTTTATTTTCTATGTTTAGTATATTATTATAGGACACTTTAAGCTTAATTACATATTTTCCAAATCCGCTGTTTAACTTTCAACGTTCGTAGTTCTTACTTTAAAAAAATTTATATGTATATATAATTCTCATTATAAATATATATTTCTAAATTTTCATATTTATTTTAATCATATTAATTTTTTATTTTTCTGTAGCACTTAAAATAATTAATAATACTTTAACAGAAGGCATATTTAAACATATTATATATAGGAAATAGATTATTATAAATTGATACATAATTAATTTTTTTCTTATATTATAACGATTAATAAAGAGTAATAGAACTTTTCTCATTTATTTCAAGCCATTTTTCTTCGTAATAATGTCATTTTTTTTTATTACTAGTATTATAAAATAAAAATACATATATATTATTCTTGCAGAAATTATTTTCAGTAAGCAATAACATAAACTTTGATAATAATTAAAAAAATGTATATATTATATGAAGAAAGTTTTAAAACTCAGTAATATTAAAGTTATAAGTTTTTTATAAGGTAGAATAAAAAAAAAAAAAGAATATTAAAGTGATTCTTTACCACAAGACGTTAAAACTATTTTTAACAGCAAAGCTATTTAATTAAAAAAAAAAAAATAATAATAAAATTTTTTTATACAAATAATAAGTATCATTTACTAAGTGTTTAAATATGTTCTATAGTATTATTTGTTTTTTATTTAGCTGTATTTGTATATATATAATATATGTGATGTTAAAATTATGACGACAAACTTCTGAATTAGGGCAATATTTCAGAGAGCGCGTTAATAATATAATTCATATATAAATAAATATAGCTTTAAAATGCTAAATATAGAAGAATTATTCACAAGAAAAAAAAAAGTTGCATTTTATTTCTATATATTAATTATAATTTATTGTAGAAAAATATGTTCAATATACATATAAATAGATAAACAAATAAAAAAATACTTAAATATTTAAATTCAGAATTAAGCTTATTTTTACATATATTTGTAATAGGTTGTCTTATTAGTTGATGTTTATACTGCAATAACTTTCACATACATTCAAATTTCACAAAAATATATTATGGCATGCAGACTTAGGCTTATACATATTAGAACTCAAATATTCCTTTTTTATTACTTGTAATTAAAATTTGAATATTATTTTATGCATTTATTAAATTATTAATATTTTTATTTGTGAATTATATTTAGGTGAATAGCATCATTATTATTATTATGAAGTATTTATTTTGTTGTTTTAAATATATTAAAAATGGAGTAGTAAATATTTTATTTATTTTAAACATTATTTTGTTTACTATTTAGAAAACAATGTTTTTGCAAATTTTATAAGGTCACTAAATTTACGTTCATTTATTTTAAAAATACTCGTTAATAAAATTAATTCTGATATCATATGAGTACTTCACTGTTATTTATATTTTAATCCTAATTGTTTGAATTTTATTATTAATGACAACACAACATAGCATGGAATTCCATTTTTTTTTTAATTTCATAATATAAATCTTTTAAAATTGGCAATATATATGATGATATTACTATGTTTGAAAACATATTTATCTGTTTAAGTGTAGATATAATTATTCATCTTATATTATATCCAAAAACACAATTTCTAAACTGTTTATTTTTCGAAAAACATCAGATAGTTCAAATTATAACTGCATACATTGTTCTATAAAAAAGAAAATGATCAAAACGTGAAATTCTTTATAATAATATATTCAAATTATCATAATAGTGTACAATAATCAATATATTTTACTGACATTCTGATTAATATAATTATGGAGAGAGGTAGAGAGCATAATGGTTTTAGTTCTGTGAATTTTATTCCATATTATAATAATGGAGATGGTCCTCATGTGTTTCAAAATGTGAGAAATAACTGTTCAGCGTTACCTGATGAGGACGAGGAATTAACAGAATCGTCAGTAGAAGAGAGTGGCGGAGAAGAAATAGAAGGTCGTAGTGAAGATTCAGAATATGAATCTGAATCCGAAGATGGCACTTATCCTAAGGCATTTTATTCTGGGAATGATATTCCTCCTGCTGTTGTTCCTTGGACGCGCGTTTCTAATTCATTAGATCTTATTTTCGTTCCTCCTACATATAAAGGTGTAAATCAGTCAGCAGGCTCAAAGTTTGTTCCTCCTACATATCAAGGTGTAAATCAGTCAGCAGGCTCTAAGTTTGTTCCTCCTACATATCAAGGTGATTCACAGATTTACGATAAATATTCACAAGCTACTCAAGAATCTTATCCTAACATATCACGAGAAAATGAAAAAAGGGTTAGGAAAAAAACTAATATAGGTATATATATAAAAACTGATATTAACAAGTTTATGAGAGTACGGCATCAGTAGATATTCCTATGGTTAATGATAATGAATCTAACGATATAAACAAATATTGTTTTAAATGTCCCTGAAGGTTCTCTAGAAAGAGATATGACTTCAATTTCTTTGAAAAACACTGTGGAAAACGCTAAGAATGATACTAATTCTCCATGCGATAGAACTGCTACTCAAAACTTTGAGAGTGCAGTTACTCATGGTGTGTCAAGAGCTATACCTGATGATTAGGTTTTTTTAATCTTAATACCCTTGACTACAATCAAATTATTTATGTTTTTATATAATGTAATAAAAAATTCTTCTTTTATAAAAATAATAGTACTTTATGGAACTTAATAATTTATTATTATTTTTTATAATGGAAGTATAAAATAAAGTTATAATATATACATTTCCAATATTTGTTATATATTATAATATGCTTGATTGGGATTTGATTCATTCGGCTGAAGGCAAAAAAAAAAGTAAGAATTTTTTAAACTATTGATAATTCCTAAAGATTATGAATATGAAAAAAATTAAATGAATCCAAGTTCTTACTGAGGCAATGAGTTTGGAAGGAAATGGGAAGAAATCAAGAAAAGGCTATACATGCATAAGTATAAGAATATATTTAAGAAAAAAAAGGGAAGAAATTATGAGGAATATTATTCTCTGTATACATTTGGACGTACTGAATCAATGCGAAAATGAAGAGTTGCTGATAAATAAGGATTAATACTTAGAAATATTCGTAGAGAGTTCATAAATAAAATAATAAAAGGTGAACATAAAGCAGAGAATTAGTCAATAATGAATAGAGGGAATAAGTTATGGATGTTAGTATAATAAAAAGAAATAGAACTATGGAATAAATATATAAAAATTTATAGGAATATATTAGATATATTGAAAAATGAAGTATGGTTTGATAAATTTAATATTAAATGGGCAGGTTAAATAAGGAAATATATAAATGTAGACAAATATAAAAGAACATTGAAATCTGTAAATTACATTGTATTAAGTCGTAGAGTAAAAATGTAAAAACTTGTTTGGAAATAGTGACTAAGGAAGCTCTCATTATAAAACAATATTTTTAGAAGAATGGTCTTAGGAATTGATTAATGTATATGATAATTGAATATATACATATAGTATTGAAGATGAGGATTTCATATTCTACTTACAGAGAATCTAGAAGATAAAGAAGATTTCGAATAATTCTTAATAACTATAAATAAATTACTTATAGGAAAAGTATGTGTACTGACGTATATGATGATGTTAGAAGAATATACAAACGAAAAGTATACCATGAGTAAAGAACGAATTTTTTGTTCTTATATCTACAAAATTGAACAGAATATAATATCCTTATAAAGATTACAAACTCTCATAAACTGTAGAATATACGTAGGGATACATCTTGTTAAGCATAATGAGAATGAGGATGTTTTCTATGTATAGTTTAGGAGTCATATGAATTAAATAAATGTTTCTTTGGGCAGAAATGAATATATAATTTAGATTAAAGATATAAATTTATATAAAAATATAGTTAATATAAGTGGAAATATTATAATGGAAATGAAAAAGTTTATATTAATAATAGAATCGGAAGAAAATATTCTAAAGAAACAAATGGATTAAAATAATTATATGAACTATTTAAGTATTGTTCTTGTTTATTGGAAAATATATAAAAAAAAACTATGAAAAAAGCATCTAGGAGGAATATGTAGAGAATTATATAGGTAATATAATTAACTAAAAGGTTAATTCATATATATGAAGAACACTAATGAATTTAACAAAAAAACTAGGAGACGCGGACTTTATGCGTACATTTATAATATATAATGAGGGTTAAGTAGATAGGGTGGGAGTGGAGAAGGTATGTATTTTATATATAATTGTACACTAATCAAATAATTATAAATTAACCGAAAAAACAAATATATTTTATGTAAATGCCATATAAGAATAGATAAATATGTTTGTTCGTATAATTATAATTTGTAATAAGGTTATGAAGTATGATAAATCAAAAAAAAAAAAAAAAAAAAAAATAATTAATGATGTATATGAACATATAAGTTTTCGAGCTGATTTTTTTTTTAAAAAATCGTTTTGAGTACATATTTAAATAATAATCATAATAAAATATGGTAGTGAAAATAATGTATTTTATTTTTTTTGTAAGGTCAATTTTTTTTTCTCTCTTTTTCGTAATTATAACAGAACATTTTTAAAATATTTGCTTTTTTTTTAGAGTTACTTTTTATTTTACTCTATTTTTGTTGTGTTTGGAAATTTATTTTTTTGAAATCTTAAAAATATATTTTCGATTTTAAAACTTGTTTAATTATAATGTCTAATATCTATAAAAATTAAGTTAATATTTTATAGATAATAACAAATATTGCTAAATATTAGGGTTTAATTTTCGGGTAATTCGTAAGATATGGTGAACTTGAATTAGTGTAATTTTAATTTTTAGTAGGAATTGCATATAAAATATTATTAATTTTGAGTGTTACAACGTTTTGTCAATATGTTACAAAAAGTCATGTGTACTATTTTAATACAGTTCTAATATAACTTTTGATTTAATTCTACTTTGTAAAAAATACATATATATATATATATATATTATTTATATATGATAATATATATTAATAAGGAAAAAATATGTACATTTTTATTCTTGACTGAAATAAGCAGATGCATTATTTAATCAAGGTAATTCTGATATTTGTACATTTTATACAAGGTTTAACTCCTTTTTTGTTTTGTTTGTGTACTACATTTCTCCCGTGTATATATATTGAATTAGAAAAAAATAAAAAGATTAAGTCTATGAATTTACAAACTTTGCATTTAGAAATAACTATATAAATTATACTTAGTTAAAAATTATAACTTCAAAAATTAAAATATAAATATAAAATGTAATCTTTATTTACCTTTATAATTTATATTTTTCTGTTTCTCAGGTTTTATGTTATAAATGGTTTTTATTAGATGTGTTATACACAATAAGGGAATGCTTAAGTTTACATTGTAATTTATTGAACAGTTATAAATAATATAATAAAGAATGTTGTAAAAAGTGTTACTTTTTTCATTAATTATTACTATTTATATATAGTTATAATAAATATTAATTTGTTTATAATAACCTTTTTTCCGAAGTAGAATGCTTGTAAAATAAGAAATATTAACTGAAAATCATTGAAATTACTATTATCTTAATATATGGAACTTTCATTTATCTTTATTCTATATGTTCTGAATTCGTTATAAATTAAACATTTATGAATATTATGAAATTATATATATAAGTTTTATTTTATTTTGAAAAGAATAAAAAATTAATTAAACTATGACTCTTCATGAAATAATTAATATAGTTTCGGTATTTATGAGTATGTTGAACTCATGTTATTTTATCTAGATTTACGTTTTTATAAATAACATTAAGATAAAAAATTCATATTATATTTATAAAGTTATTTTTCTTTGTTTCTCTTGTAACAAATACTATAGCTATATATATTTTATTTTTACGAATAAATAAAAGATAATTATAAAAAAATAAATTAAGAATAACTATGGTATTCTTTATAGTTAAAAGCGTTTTGAATTATTGTTAATTTTTTCATTTCTATATATATTACATTATTAAAGATATATATAATAGAACAAAAAATTAAGCAACTGTTTTTTTATTAAAATATGTACTTTTATACTTTTAACTCGGATATGTCATTTGAACAATGATCTGGTGTGAAAAATAACTGCGAAATATGTGTATTATTATTATTTTTTATGTTTTATTTTTGTTAATACAATTTTTAAAATGCGATTATTTATTATTTTTAATTATGAATATTCCTTTTTGTTTTTTTGGGTATATTTTACAAATCTTTGGATAAAAATTACATCCTTGGTAAAAAATTATAGGTTACTAGAAAAATATGAACAGGATATAGATTCAAATATTATAGAGTTAAAAGAAGAAATGCCAAATAATAATATAAAGATGAAGAATGACATATCTTATAATAATGAAGAAGCGTCCAAGGTAAAGAAAAATCAATCAAATAGAAATTTATCAAAGTATGCTAGAAGACATAAAAAAAATAAGAAAAATAAATCATCTATATTTAAAGAAAAAAAAAATTTAAAGTACTTAATTTAGTAGATTTTCTTAAAAGTAACTGGAAAATTGGCGATAAGATTTACAAAAAAATTTGACGCAAAAAATTCTATTTTCTAATTGCTTAAACTATATTATTGTTCTTGTTTGTATAAATATTATCCATATTATATTCGTCG
Organism: Plasmodium malariae; assembly: GCF_900090045.1. Classification (NCBI taxonomy): domain Eukaryota; phylum Apicomplexa; class Aconoidasida; order Haemosporida; family Plasmodiidae; genus Plasmodium; species Plasmodium malariae. The sequence continues at coordinate 221,548 of NC_041781.1, read as the reverse complement.
TTGATGGTGGAATTTGAGAAGCTTTTGTTGATTAAAACAGGGCTATTTTTTGAAACATAACTATCAGGTCACAATGTTGTCAAACTAACCCCTAATATCCTGTCATGTTTAAAGGGATCAGCATTACACTATGAATGGTGTATCCTAATGTATTGTTTTCCATTAGTTATATTAGGTATTATATTTATATTATCAGTTGTTTAGTACCATAAATAAGTTAGGAAATATAAAAAAATTAAGTTTAGAAAAAGATAAAATGACTAGTAAGGTATATCTCTCTTTTTATAAAGCAGTCTTTAATATGAAATTAAAATTGTAATATTTTTATTTATTTACTTACTAGATATATTGATAATTGAAAAAATTATATATGTACCACATATAAATAACCATTTAGACATGCAACTGTAAAAATATGTGTTCTTATTTTCTTTATGAATTTGAATGTGTTAAATTTTTTAAATATTTATTTTAATGTAGAGCTTCAATTTAATTAAATACTATGACTTCGTATATACGTATATATACTTATTTCTATAGATTCTTATGAAAAATATATGTTTATGAGCTAATGTTAATATATGATAGACAATTCATATAATTTTATTAATGTCTTTTTTTAATCTGTATTATAATTATAAAAAATTGTACTTTTTATTACTAGTAACTTTGAAATTATTAATATTTACAATTAAATGAAGAGTTAAAAACTTATACTATTTTAATATTATGTTCAATTTTTGTTTTAATGAAAATTTTAAAAAATGGATTAAGTGCACTTAATATTAAAATTTATAAATAAATTTACTACCTTTTTTTTTATATCATCGGATGAAAAAATTAATGAATTATGTGTAATAATATATTAATAGATAATAAGTTGACAATGTTTTCTTTATTACCTTTGGTTTTTTATAGTAATAGTATTATAAAAATATGTTATATATATATAAAAATAAAAATTTTCACTAGGGAAAATGAAAACAAATGTTTTCTTTTTCGTGGTTATATCATTTTCAGAAGATAATATTTATAAATATCTCCTATTTATGTTTACAAATTTAAGGATGATAAATAAAGAGTTAACATTTTTTTAAGGTTGCATAAAAACATATGTATATTATATGGCACTTACTCATTCTTGAGCTTCTGTAATTTTCAGGTTTTAAATAAAATAAAGAAAAAAAAACTTGTCTTTTCATAGGTAATTCATAAATATATAGCATTGTTTAAGGTGTAATATAAGTTTTAATAAGGTCTAATCATAAAGTCATTTTTATTCTTTTTCAGAAATTATAGAAATAAGTGCATTCTATAAGATTTCCTATGGAACTGCTGTGCAAGTAATTATAACGATTAAATTTTATTTATTAAATATGACTTTTTACAGATTAAAATGAAAACGATAATATAATATCAATATATGTTTTTTTATAACATTTAAATACACTTTAAAATGTATTGTTCATTTAATAGATTAAAGTATGAATATTTTATATTTGCAATAGGATACTTAAGATCTAGGTAATCTGAGATTATTTATGGAATGCTACGAATACGCAAAGTAAAAATACTTCTTATAAAAATTTTACTAAAATATTTTATTTTATTAAATTATTTTATATTTTTATAAGGTATACTAGAATTAAATATTTATTATGCAAAGAAATGTATTTTTAATATAAAATAATAGTATACTATTCAAATGCAACATGAGTTTACATTCATTTAATGTATCAATTCATTTGATTCTGCTTATCGAAAAGCATAATTACTTTATTATTTACTATTTTAAAATTTTGATATTATGTATAATAGAATAACTAATATTTCAATAGATATTTTATTACAAATTTATTCTATTTTCTATGAATAGACATGGTAATGTTTAAATTGCAGCATACATACTTATAAATATGATATATTAATAACACATATTATAAAAGATATTTCATGCAAAAAATAATTTTATATAAATGGAATAAACATTTTGTAATTATTATTAAACATTATAAGGAAAAAAGTTTATCAATTCTTGAAAAATACTTTAGTATTAAGGTTTTATATTATAAGTAGTAACAGACATATTCCTTTTAAAAATATTTGATTTGTGAAAATAAGCCTATTTTTTTGAACCAAAGTTACATTATATGTCTTAACGCGGATATGAAACATATATTAAATTAATATACAATAGATATTTATACCAATAATTAAAATATTATATTTATTAATAAAACATAAATAGTTACAAATTGTTTGCTACTGAACATATAAAATTAATGTATTAAAGAGAACAATTTATAGTATAAGCTTAAGTATAAAATCATTTTAAGGCATATGAATTAAATGTTATAATCATATATATATAAAGAGATGGAATAAAAAGAGATTCATGGAATTTGATTATTTAATCATTTTTGATTTTAGTTAAGTATATATATTGAGATATTACTGATATGTCAAGCATAATAATAGAAAAATATGTAGTAATTAACAAATATATACACTTAATAATTATTAATTTTTATTTTTTTTGTAATGAAATATATGTTTTTTATCAGGTAATAGTAACATGATAAAATGTGAAAAAAGAATATATGTTTTTTTAAAATCCTAGGAAATACTTAAATATGATATAAATTTCGTATAAATAATATGTTTATAGAAATAAAATGTTTTATTTTCAATGAAGTATTCATAATGTTACTGTTTTGAGAAAATGTTTAAAATATCAAATTTGTAGTTTATGGGATCCAGGTTTAGAATTTAGTATCCGATTTTTATATATTACTTGAAGGAATTTTTGAATAACACTAAAAATTTCAGTTTATATATAGTATTTAAGTAAAGTAATAAATTAATAATTTATGTGCATCATTTAATGTTAATGTGAGTTTTTATAAGTAAATAAACGGGACGAAAAACAAAAAGTTTTTATGAATAAAACTTTACGAATTATCTAATGTAAAAATTACGTATATGCAGCCTAAAGAAGAATTATATGAGTACTGAATATTATGCGAAGTAATATATGAATAATATATTTAAATAAATAAATATATGTATATATATGTTCTGTAATATGGAATATTGGGGTTCGAATTTAATGTTTACGATTGCCACTTCTTATATATAGCATATATGAATTTTTAGAATAATTTAAGGAGTTTATTCCGTTTGTGTGCTAGGTAAGTTAATTGAATATTATAGTTATGATGAATATGAATAAAATATATAATACACCTCTTGAGATAAGTAGTTAATAATTAAAAAATGAATGATATGCGAATTTTAAATGTGATGAAATATTTTAAATAAAAATTATATAATAGTTAGGTAAATAATTATAAGTTATGACAATTAAAGAATTAGATTTATTTATAGGTCTTTAATATTACGAAAACATTTTAATATTCTTGCTCTATCTGTGCGTCCGAATGAAGCGTTAAAATTACTGTTAGAAAGTGTCAATTAATATGTATAAGTAAAATAAAATTATAAAGAAATAAATGTATTCTAAATTTTAACATGAAGAGATAATACACAGAATTATTCTTTTTAAATAATGTAATAATAAACATTGATTAAAACTTTGTACTGAATGTTAAAAGTAAAAACAATACATTTTTGATAAGAAGCAATACTTATTTTAATTAAATCAATTTGTATATATATATTATTTAAAAAATATAAATATCATGAGTTGTATATATACATGTATTTATAATAAGTAAAAAGGAAGTATCCTTTTAAATGTATATTATATAGAAATCATTACAAACAATAAAGTACAATCAGCTGATTTATAATAGGGAGAGAATAAAGAAAAATAATTAAAATGTTAAATATACGTCTGAAACATATATATTTTTGTTTTGGAAGAAGTGAAATTTAAAGTACCACAAAAATACTACATAAAATTAAAAAATTCATAAGAAATATTTTATAAGATACTAACATGTTATACATTTATTGGAACAAAGAAAGTTTTCTGGAATAGTTTTTTAAACTGTTCAATTATCATAATTTTAAAGCATTATATTTTATTAGAAGAAAAAAGACTAAAATTTTTGGAATAGCAGAAAATGTGATTATCATAGGAGCCACTGTTGCAGCTTGAAAATGGTTAGAAAAGAAAAATTGATATAATATATTATTTATGTAATTCTATGAATACCTGATATTATATAGGGGTGATTTAGAATATAGGGTGTCATAATAATATAGAATATATTAAATATATTTTTTCTTTTTCTTATCATAGTTTCAAAATAATGGAACATTATATAAAAATAAATCGAATAATTTTTGTTTGATGATATATTTTTATTTGGTTTACTATTTAATTTAATATTACAACTATCTTTGAATACTGAAATATAATTTTGTACATGTACTTTTTTTTACATATTAAAAAAATTATTATTTCTTTGTCACTTAGTACTTTATAGCACCTTTCAGAATTTTATTATTTTTTTTTTTTTTTTTTAAATCTTATACACTTTTGCTCATTTTAGAATCTAATGAATTTTTCATTTTCTTGGAATATTTTTCATCTTTCTTTTTTTTTTAAATGATATTTGGGTATTTTTACTCCATTCCGTTTTTTTAAAATATTCGTCCCTAATATTTCGAGTAGCCTTTGAGAAATTTTATTTTGTATTAATTCGTATAATCGATTCTTAAAAATGTATCATCATATCCTTTTAATAATTATATTAATCGTTCTCTAGAATTTTTACGTACTTGTGATCATTTTTTTTTTAATCTTTTTTTTTAGTTCTATTATTTGTGTTTGTGTTTGTGTTTGTGTTTGTTTTTTTTTTTTTGTTTTGTTTTTCTTAGGAATCTGTTAAATAATACATCTAATTCATTTTTTGGTTTGACTTTTATGTTGAGGATATTATAGAAATATTTACCTAAAAATTGAGTAAAAAATCCAATAATTAAAAAAAGATTTTTTATTTCTATGTTAATGTATTTTAATTTTAGTGTGGAAATATTAAATAACCAAAATGTGTAGAAATTCATAATTTTTATTAGTATATGCAATTTCATCGTAATACAACTATGTTCATAATAAAAGTATAAAAGTAAAAATTTTAGTGAAAAATAATATATTTATTTTCCTTTTAGTATAACATCTCTTTAAAATACTTAAATATCTCGTAATATTACAATTATAATCTATATCATCTGTTACATGGAATTCTAGGTTTGTTGATTTATAATATTTCTTTGAAGTTTTATAATATCAGAAAATTTTGGAGAATTTTATTTTTTTTAATTAAATAATGTTTTAACATACATTTAAGGAAGAAAGTAGGAAAAATGTCTTAAATAAAAATGATTTAGTAAATATATTATATAGACAAACAATTATTTAAAATAATTTATTTAGAACAACTTTTCATATGCATTATATAATATGCAAATATGGAATATTATGGTTCATCAAAGCTGTAAATAACATATTTCAAATATATTTATGTTAATATGTTGTTCTGTTAATTTCGGTAGCGCAATTCCTGGAACATATGTAAAATAATATATATTGTCATATATGAATTAAAACACTAAGGATAATATTTAATAATACAGTATTAACATTAGAATAATTAAAATGATTCTTATAAATTATTTAATATTTATCTCATATATAATGCTTTTTAAAATTATGTATGATTATATGAATAAAAAAGGAAGCATATAAAAGAAAGACAAATAAAATGCATAGGATCAATATATATTTAGATTAAACAATATTAGTAATATCAATATTTCAGTAATAATATGAATGAATAAAATATATATTATATTTATTCTGAACTAATAGTGTACGGTATATGTTATTAGTTGTAATATCAAAGCATATTAAAGGATGTAACAGAAAAAATCTAGTTCTGAAGCATATATATATATATATAAAATTTCATAAACTTTAATAATTAAAAAAAAAGAATAATTATGTATCAAAACTAAAAATTTTAACATAACAAATTTTTTTTTTATAACCATTTGTAATTTTAAATGGTAGGAAAGTATGGAACACAGAAATAAATTAAAATAATAAAATAATACAATATAAAATAAAATGAATAATAATAAGAATATAAAGAGGAGGATGAAAAAAAAGCAAATTTAGATAACTTAAATAATGTTAGGTGATATAATATTGTGGCGATATGAGAAAAAAATAATAAAAAAAACTATGAAATAAATTGATAATAAAGACAGTAGTAAACATTATTTATTACTATAATTTTTATTTTACTTAAGGAAGAAAAAAGACTAATATTTCGTGGAAACTATATAATTATCGAATAGTAGAATTATATAAAAAAGTAAGTCAAAGAAAAAATACTATTTCATGGGGTACATACATGAAATATGTAATTAATTTACAAATTTCAAGAATTTTTATCTTTGTATAATGTGTTAATATTTGTGAGAATAATGATATTTAAGTCTTTTTGAGTGTTCACATATAAAACACATGTATTTTATATTTTTAATGATATCTATCTTCATATATATATATATATATATATATATATATATATATATATATATATATTTTTGAATAAAAATATTTACTATATAAGCAAGAATAAAGCTTTATTAGAAAAGTTAATTCGTTTTATGTTCAATGGTAATTTAATTTTATATTATACTATGAGATGTAAAAATATATTGAAAGAATATGTTTATTCTGTTTTAATTTTGACATAGAATAATAAATTCAATATACTCTTGGATAAATCTTTAGAAATAAGAGGAATATAATATTTATGATTAAAATAAAAATTTTAAAACATGAATTTAATGAATTTATTTAGAACGAAAATAGTTATATAAAAATTTAAATTATATGTGCATGTCTAAATATTATATTAAGAAATGAGATGTTTTTTTGTAAATATTATTATTACTTTTATACGCTTTTATTCTTTTAAGCAACATAATTTTATTTATTAATTTTTTTTGTATAATAATGAATATATTTGTGCAATTAGTGTAGCTTTCTGCAGTGTTTTTATAAAAATTTGTACACATTTTTTTTTTTTTTTCTGAATATTATATTAATGTTTTATAAAGGTCTTTTTAGGTACTTGATAATAACATATAATTTTTATTATTTTTCTCTTAGAACATATTAATACAAGTTTTTACGAAAAGTTAAGGACTTAAATATCAAATGTACTTATACACACATAATCATTTATTTTATTAACAAAAAAAGGGGTAAATAAAATAACAAGCATTTCTTAAAAAGAATTATAATACAGTAAAACAGAAATAAATGGATATACATAAGTTATATATATTTTTCTCTCTTAAAGAAGTAATATTTTATGCTCATATATGTGAATTATGAAGAAGAAAGGAAAAAACCTCAATGTAGAGTGGTTCAATATAAAGTAAGAAATAACTTGGCATTAACTATTTATTTTATAATAAAAAGAGTATTTGCATATATATATAGTATAATTATTATACGTGTTTAATATATAATTAATTATTTTATAAGTGTAACATATAAGTATCTTATGCATATAATATAAAAATTATATTTATATAATGTAATTTTTATATGTATATATAATGTAATTATTGTAAATCATCAATTCAGGATTTTGGTGATGTATTACATACGAGAAAAAATAGAACATGAAACATGGGACTTGTTAATAGAAGTAATAATTATATATAACCGAACATAAAAAAAGAAAGATATAATTTATTAAATGATATTTATTTCAAGCTACACATTATTGATACGTATATATGTACATTTGGTATTTATTCATACATTTTTTTTTTCTTTGCTTAATCGTTTTCTCGTCTCCTTGTTCATTTGCTGAGTTGTTTGTTAACTATTCCATTTTTCGGTTAATTGATCTCATTTTGTTGAAACAGAAAATCCGACGCTTTCCTTGTAGTAGTTGAAGACGGTGAAATATTTTCTCATTAATGGATCTCCTAATATATATGTGTCTATTCTTATGTTTATGAGTATAATTTAAATCATAACATGGTATCATTATTATCTAGTTGAATATCTGGTATCGGCTCCATATAGAATTAAGGATCTAATGTATAGGTATTTTTGGCAGATTTGAATTTTAAGGTGGGAATATCTTTATTATTTTAGCTGGTGATATAGAATGGTAAGAATGTCACTTTGATTATACTTAAGCCTTTGAAGAATTTGTTAACAAAACTTTTTGGTGCTGTAATACCATTTGTACCGCTATCAACAATAATATTTGCTTTTTCCATGGATACTTCTCCGAAATTTACGTCTAAATAAATTTTCCAATAAAAATCGTGGTTTAATTTTCGATAAGTTAATTTTCCTTCATAAAATTGATCTTATGCTCCTTCTATAGTTAAATAATGTGCTTGTTTGTCTTGGACAGATAAATAAAAGGAGAAAAGGGCTTTATCTATTTTGTTCTGATTTTTTAACTCAAGGGCAATGGGATCAATAGAACCTACAGATATACCTTTCAATCCCATACCTAATATACCATCGACTGTTACTTCATTGTATACAGGATATAAGTTGTCTTTGTCTGTTAGATCTATAAATTTATAGGGTACGGAAGGTTTACAAAGGGTAACTAAATCTTTATTGAAAAATCCTTCGACAGTTCCTGAACCGTATGTTATTGATTCTTTCGTACCATCTTTTTCATATGAATTTGATTTACTTGATTCGTACAAATGTTTGTCTCTACGTCCAATACTGGTATATTTTTTGCTCGGTACCCATAGATTGGATGATCCTGCATCAAATATGAAGATAAATTTTTGGTGATTATCACCTATTTCTCCTTCACCACAATAAATCATAGTAGTAATTTCTTATAGCTGCATTATATAATTGTCACTTCCTAAGTAATTTTCTTTTGTATATCCGGATTTAAAATATTTTTCTGTTTCTTTTATGAAAATTTTTAAGTTTTTATTAATGATAATTTTTAGTACTCTGTTATAAGATCTCTCAATTTTTAAAGCTATACTTAAGTGATTAGTGTTCTGTACAGTTCTGTTTACTTTATAACTAGTTGAAAAGTAGTAACTTGCAAATGAATAGAAAAACAAGCCAGTCACTAATATAAAGACAATAAAATATAATATTTGAAACTTTTTCTGAATTTTGAAATTATTCTTTATGTTTCTAAGCTTTATGCTTTAAAAAGACGACGAGTCTTTGATTAAACCTTTTGATAAATGTTGCTCTTTTATCTTAGTATCCATTTTTAAATATAATATTTAGAATAAACTCTTTCTTTATTCGTAATAGGTAGAAATGAAGCATTTTACTATATCAACGATGATGAAAAAAATAAAACAAAAATAATTATACTATACTGAATTGAATTGAATTAAGATAATACAAAATTAATGGAAAGGCTAAAACGTAAATTTTTTTTTCCTTAATGACAGAAACATTAGCTATATGTTCATGTACTGGAGTGTTATTCCTAATTTTATTCTTGTATATATGTATGTACATGTATGTATAAATACTACGCAATATACTTAAAATTTTTTTCTAATAAGTTAAAAATGGGATAACTCTTAGTTACATGTATATTATATGTATTTGTTTATATATATATATACATATATAATAAGATAATTAACTTATGGTATAGATTATTAGTAAGGATAAAATTAATTATTTTATATAGAAATTAAGATATTTCTTTATGTCATGCAAAATTAGTAAAAACACAAATAGTTTAGATAAATAAAGATTTATTTTTTAAAAATATAAATCAGATTAATGTTTAGAATAAGCAAATGACTCTAAAACTGATAGATCCCATTTATTAGTAATGGCCTAGGACGATTTTATTATACACTGAACTTATTTTATTTTATTAATATAATAAGTTATTACTGGATTATTTTAAATTGTTAAAATATGTTTTATTATATTTTATATGGAAACAATGAATGTAAGAAAGTGAGACAATTAAATTGTTTTAAAACGAAGTAGATACTAAACAAGAACCGTGATGAAAGCAGTGCCGAAAATAATATATACATTGAAACAATAAAATTATAGTAATGTTAAATTAAAAAATTTTGTTTTTTTTATAATTTAGAAAGAGTATTTGAAACTTATATAAGTTTTTCTTATTTTTAATTTATTAATTTTATTTTTTGAAATTAACACTTTTTTAAAACAGTAATATAAACTTATATTTCAGATTATTGCTATATTATTTTTGAAGATAATATTCCTATATTTAGCATTATCATTCCTACAATGAATAAAGAATAGAAATATATGGATATATTTTTTTTTTGTTAAAAATATTTTTAATGATTTATAGTTTTTTTTATTTTTATGTTGATTTATTATGAAGAACCTTTAAAATATGTTTTTAGCATTATGTATTTTAAAAAAATATATAAAAAATAATACATGCGTCCTAAAACTATAAATAGAAAAATTATCAAATAATATATAATAGTGGATTATATTGTTATTCTTTCTAATATTTTATGTGCATATTATATATTGTATAACATTTGTAAATTTATTTCAGTTGATGGATTTTTAAATTAATGATATTGCATGCCATATTTCTATGCCAATTTTACCTTTAATCTACTTTTTTTTTCTTTTTTTTTTTTCTATATTAATATTTCTGCTAAATATATATGTTTAATGAAAAAAAGAAAAAACAAGTTGTATTTTTAAACTTTTCATTTAGAACAATGAATATAAATTAAATTAAAAATTACAATTTACACAAATTATTTTACAAAAATAAAAAATTATTCCTTAATTGCTTTTAAAATTATTTTTCTTCATATATTATATACTACAATGAAATTTCAACATTTTAAATATATTATATAATATAAAAGGTGCTATATGCTTAAATAGCAAATAAAGCATGTAGTATAATTAATGTAATACAAAATTTTATTTTTCTCACTTATTACTATTATCGCATTGTTATAATTATTAATAAATTTATGAATAATAACAAGTTCTAATATATAATATTTATTAAAATAAAAGTATTAATCATATAACATCTTTAAAATTGATAGTTACTGTCATAATATATAAGGGAATGTATTATTTATATATTCTATACGTTCCATATTGTATATATATGCAATATTTCCATAAAATAAAAAACAGCATATTTTTTTCTTACTTTATTATCAAAAAGATTAATATAAAAATTATTTAATTAGTGCACTACATTAAGTAATTATATCACATACTATGAATTTCATGAATGTATTCAAATTATATAATTTTCATAAAATTTAGATTTTTTTTTTAAACAACATTAATACAAAATTAACACAGAAATTATATTATACACTTAACATTTATTCGTTTCTATGGATGTTGATATATGCCTTATAGTTTCATAAATTTCATTAAATATTTAAACAGCAACAATAAAGAAATATTTTAAAAACAACATTAGTGTCTTTTATTATTAAACAAATATTATGTTTTTGATATTTTTTTTATTCCTGAATATATTATAGTAATAAAAGTCTCTAACATGGAACAAAAAATTAGGATAATATTATTTATTAAAATTTATGTATTTGTCCTTTTAATATGGATATGTCGTCTTAACAATGATGTAGTACGATATAATTAATCATAAATATATTTGTATTGTTTATATTATTAGTGTTTTATTTTTATTATTACTGTTTATTACCATTATATATATTATTCTTTTAAGTATCAAAAATATAAAAATTTTTTTTTTAGAATAAGATTAATACAATTTTGATTGAAAACTACGACTTTTTTATAAAATTAAATACAAGAAATTATAGATTACTAGCAAAATGTAAATATGGTATGGATTCAAATATTGTAGAGTTAAAAAGTGGTATATCTAATAGTGAAAGAGTTTCTATAGGAAAAAATAAGCCAACTAATAGAAATTTATTGAATAAGGCGAAATACTATACAGAATTTATTGATTGTAATAATGGAATGTTTGATGGAAAATATTTCCATTATGAAAAGAAATGGATAAAAAAAAAGGATTATGATGATTTTATTGAACAAAATAGGAGAGTTCGTGATATAGCTTTAAAAAAAATAAAATTTAGAAATTACGGAGTTGTAGTTGCGTTATTTTTCCTTTTTTTGTTGTTGGGAATAGGATTACCCATATTACAAGGACAGGGATATTTGAAAACTGCAGGTAATTTTCTGAAAACTCATTTAGGTTTGGACAGTGCGTGGAATGTTGTAGAAGGATGTTTAGGTAAAGCAAAATATCATTTTTTTCTAATATCATTTGTCATATTAATTATTATATTAGCTGTCATTATAGTAATAACTATTCCTAAGATCTTAAAAAATAATGAAAAATATAAAAAAATTAAGGTGATGACTGAATAAAAGGAGTATTTCTGTATGACTTTGTTTCGGCAAATAAATCTTTAACATCAAGTAATACCTGTAATATTATTAATGTTTTACTTAATAAATATAGATAAGATTTCTTAAATGTTATGAATGTCCTTGCTTATGCTTAATGGTTTTGAAACACAACATTAAAAAATTATTTTCCTTCTATTATTACGAATTTTATTATTTTAATATTTTATAATATGTATATTAAAGAATTAAATTTGAATAAGTTAATATAATTGGCCTACGTATATTTAAATAGATTTGTACAAAAGATATTTGTTTTTGCTTTAGAATTCATATACATTAGCAGAATTCATATATCATTGAATTTTTGTGTTAGTTTACATTTTCATTAAAAAGTGCTTCTTTTTGTGTTATATCTTGTTCTAGTTTAAAATTGTTATTTGTGGATGAAATTAAAAAAACGCATAATTATATTTAAATTAAATGTAATTGAGTCTTTTTTTTGTAAAAAATGTATAGAAATGAATGGATTTTGCTGAATTTATACATATATACATATATATTTACTTAAAAGCTTAATATTTATTCTATAAGATATATTTTATGTGAAATATATTATATAATGTTTTAAATGTAAATAACATTTTAGGAAAATTTCGATTTTTCATAAATAGAACATATTTAAAATATTAAATATATAATAATACAACAATCCTTCTAATTATGGATAGTTCAATAATTGCGCACTAACTTGAGATTTATAAATTTTTACAATAATGTGAAGTGTTAAAACTATGTAGTATAAAATTTTTCTACCTAATTTTATTGCTAATTCAATTTTGAAAAAATTAAATATATATTAAGTTGAAGGTTTATAAATAAATATATGATGTTTTTATTTTTTATTTGATTCAAAAAATACATTAATTAACTAATTAATTAATTAATTGATTAACCTTAGTGACATATCAATTAATAATATGTAAAAATCATCTTCTACACTATCGTAATTGTAATTTTATAATATGATTTATGCCGGTAAAAATCCAATTTAACATTAGAAGTAATTAAAATAAATACATATTTCCTTTAATCGCTTCACAATAATTAGGTATATATTTATAGGTTGGTTCTAACTTTTAAGGTTGTTTATAAATATGGTAAGTGGTGATTTAATATTATTAGAAGAATATACAAAAATACATATAGTTTATATTGAAATTACAATTTCATACATATTTATAATGATTAATTTTTAAAAAAAGGAAAAATAAAAAAAAATGAATTCTTTTTTTTATAGATAATTTATAAATACAAATTTATTATTCACTGTCGGACTTAAGGTACTTTCTTAGGAATACTGTTCATTTATGAATGTAATTTAAGTTTTAGTAACCTTTTTGTATAGAGAATTGTCTATTTTGTTAATTATTATACCTTTTCAATGAATAAAGAGATACATGCATATATTATTTTATTATTACGCTTATGTAATTGTTGATTTAATTCTATTTTATAAAATTCACTTAATTATCTATAATATAATGAAATTATAACAAAAATAAAATTTGTATTTTTATTCTATGAAAAATAAACAAATAGTTTAGTAATAACTTCTGTTAAGTAGAAGGGAGAAAGAATAAAAAAATTTAAGAAAAATGCACATTCAGAAAGTTGCTTGAGTATATTAAATAATTAACTGTTAAACTTAATATTTTTAAATAAATCTTTTATATTTTTGTAATTTTTTTTATTATATGGGATATTAACTAATTTTTGTTTTTATCAATATATATATATTAACATATTTTTTTATGTAAATTTTTTTTTTAATTAGTTAATGTATATGTCGATGAATTTATAAAAGCACAAAAATAATACCAAACAGGTGTCATATATGTTACAGTATATACATGTGGTGTAAAAGAATAAAAATATAATTATATCAGTGTATGTGAATCAATCCAGTATAATTAAAAAATATTATTTTAATTGTAATAATTATTTTTTTTATTTATTTTTATGATAAACGATTATATTATTTTTATATAATAAAATTTTAATCATTATTCCCTCTATTATAAATTTTTAAAGAGTAAATTTGATAGGATGTGGAATAATTTTCTTATTATGAACATTTTTTACATTATATATAAATATTAATTGTTTATGTTTCTTCTTAGATATACATTTATAATAGAATACATTTGTAAAAAATATTATATTATGAATATTTTGTACAATTTTTAAAAGGAAATATTAATTAATCTCCTATATTCCTGAATTTTTTTTTATCAATGCTTTATATGTGTTAAATATATATTGCGTTGTGTACTTTTATTTGTAATATTATATGGCTTTAAAAATTTCCGAAATTGTTGGATTCCATACAACAGTTTTTTACTTAATTCAATTTTGTCTTCATTTTTTAATTATATTAATATTTTTCTCATATCATGTTTTCATTTTTGAAACGAATAAAAAATATAGAATTTATGGAATTTTAAAATTTTCATTAAATTGTCATAAATTTTATTCTTTTATAGGTACAAATTATAATGATGTAAAAGTATTATACAGCAATATAATTGTTACTCTTATATTACTTTAAAAGATACTCTTAGAGTTCATAGATTTTTTAGTAACTAAAATTTTTTTAATTTATTATTGTATAATAGTTTATAAAAGAACACATGATTTTTTAGTCAGATGCTACTATATATTTTATATAATAAAAAATGTTTTTCTCAATTTCAAATTTTTATTTGTTATTTTTATCATTAATGTATGTAATAACATTTAATTATATATCAAATGGTTTTAAGAAATATATATAAAATTAAAACTATTACTTGTGAATAACAATAAAATTTATATTTAACTCCTGAGTATATATTAGTATACATTTTGCACAAATCATATGGCCTTTTAAGTAAGTAAAAAAATTTTATGGGTGTTTAATTAATTTTTGTTATTATGTTATGAATAATTTTATATTTTTTTTTTATAATATTCTTTTTTTTTTTCTTTTAATGATTAATAAAGAAGTAGTTTACATTGATTTACTATAAAAAAAATTAAATCAAATGTTTTAAACTACTATCTTTTGGTTTCATTTTTATTTTTTATATAAATCTTTTGTTTTTATTATATGTCTATATAGAAATTGTTCTAAATCGATTTTTAATTTTTTCTATATTTGTAATATTTAATATGAACTATTTCTACATATTTTTAATTTATTACATCTAATATAAAAAAATAAAACAGTAATAGTAATATTAATATTATCTTATATTATTTTTAGTATTTAAAATATAGTTAGCATTTTTATTAGGTAATATATAATAGAATTAGAGATATACACATTGATGGAATAATTTAATTCCCTTATTTTTATTAAAACCCTTACATTTATCCTTTTTATTTGAGTATGTCATTATAATAATAATTTGGTATCATAATAATATTTCATATTTTTTTTGTCTTTTTTTTTTTCTGTTTCATATTTTATTTTTAAAAATAATATTTTCTTAGTATTGACATATATATAGTTGTAAGTAATAAAATTTTACGTTTTTCATTTTTAGAGTAGCTATGGTAAATCTTTAAATATGAGCTATAAGTTGGGTTGTCATTTAGCTTGAATATATAATATGCTATTAGCTGAGGATTCAGTGGTTGTAAAATTAAGTAAATATATGTCATATAATAAGGTGAATAATAAATTATTGGATGAGAAAAAAGATATATCTAAGAATAAAGAAGCCAATGTATGAGAAAATAAAAAATTAAAGGAATGTTCATCAAAAATAAAGAAATAAAATAAAGCAAATAAGAAAACGAAGTCATATGCACTTAATAGTGTGTATTCATATTTTGAAAAAAAATAATAAATCTATTAAATTCCTTAGATAAAATTAGAAATAACATAAATATTAATAAAAGGACTACATACTTTATGATTATTGGAAATATTACTTCTGTACTTAGTCAAATCATAGTACTTTTATTGGAAGGAATGTCAATTTCGTTTTATTTCGTTCGAAGAGCAACAAAAGACAATTGGAAAGATAATCATGCACTATTAGAAATTCATATACCAAAAAATTCTGCATTTAATGGAACAATGTCTGTCTTATATATATTAGGCTTGTTTTATATTTTGATGAAAATTGTAAAATTGTATATAATAAAGGAAAATAATCCTAAAATTTGTAATCTAGAGTTAAGATATTTCATAAAAAGAACTTTTAATATGTAAAATGAAGGTCACTAGTATCATTAAGATATTACAAAATAATAAATGAATATTGAATTACCTTGTATTTATAATACCACTTACATATATTTAATTGTCTTGGTATAAAATACAAAAGTATGAATTATTATTCCTTAATGAGTTTTACTGTTTTGCTTTTTAGATTTTGAATTTAAAAGAAATGATCGAATGTAATTTAATAGTTCATTATAATGTACATATGTATATTTAAAAACGTTTGAAATAAATATGCATGTTATACATAAAAATAACATAAAAGGGTTAAGTATTATTTTATTATATTAGTTGGAACATTCATGGTGTTACCTGAAAATGAGAGCTTCTTTTGTTATCATTTTTAAAAATTTTTTTTAGTTCCAAGTGATTATTGTGTGATATAATTAGAAAAAATGTTTATTTTGTTTTAAATTAATTGTGAATGTCTTTTTTTGCATATAAAATAAAGATAAGAGCGTATTTATTTTTTGTTTTTGTAAGAATAAAATTTAACTAATATTTATTTTAAATGTTATTTAGATAAATATATTATAATACATATATTCTTCAAAAAATTTTATAATATTTATTTATGTTTTTTAATGATTTATATATGAAATTATAACTAAGTCATAAAGTTATTTTCTTTCTAAGAATGAATCATTAATAGCTCACAATTAATTATGATCATTATAAATGCTTACAGTAAATGAGAGATGTGTCTATTTATTATTTTACTTTAAATGTTCTCTTAATTTGTGTTTATAGGAATTACGTAGATATAAATCATAATGAAATGTTATAAATATTTCTTATAGTTTTATCTTTACTTTTTTTTTTTATAAGTGTATGTACAAAAAATATGAGGTTCTCAGGTTAGTATTGGTCATTATATTAATATCTTCCTTTTTGTTTTATATTAACAATAATTTTCTCAACGTGAATTATAAATAAGTAAAGGTTAAATGATCAATAAGTGGAAGAAAAATAAATATATATATTTTGTATAATCAAATAAATATTTATTTTTACATTTTCGTCATTAAGAAAACTTACTATACATGTGCTAAAAATAGAAATTATAGTGTCTTAGATGTATTTTAAACTACGCAAAATATAAGTTACTAACTATCAATATTTCATCACTAATAATGCTAATTTCTATATATAATAAAGAATAATAAATGTAAATTGATATAAATTATGTTTTATTCAATAAAATTTCATTTAGTTATTGTGAATTTGATACTTTATAATTGAATTGAGTATATATATACTACATATCCATAAGTGGTTCAGCTAAAAAAGAAATAAATATAACATTTTGCATGCAATTCATATATGAGTACTTTAGGTGGTTACATATAGTATAACAAAATTGTTTCTCATTAAATTCATATAGGAATGAAATTTATATTTAGTATTTTTTTTTATCTATAGAAGTTATATACATTTATAATCTCATATTTTGGAAATTAAAGTGTTTATATTTTTCAATAATTTATATACAGGTGTATATGTTACTAAAAGTGAAACACAAAACATATATAATTGTGAATTAGAAAATTTATATTCATAATAATAAAACGTTATATAAAATAAGGTTATTATTTCTCCCATTTTAGTTAATATTAAATAGCACAATGTTCTATTAAAATATTTAATATTATGCTTATAATGTATGTATGAATTTATGTGGTAAAATATCATAAATATGAGTTATTGTAACAGAAACAATTATATTTTACATAACTCCTTTTTAATGAGTAATAAAACTTATGTTTAAATTACTCTATTTTATTTATTTTTAATAGCGAACAATATGTATCATATTAGAAAATCAGTTGTATCTTTTTTTTGTTAGTTCTATAGTATATATTTTATTTCTTTATATAGTGAAATATATAAAATAAAATACGTTTTTACAAAGAAATGTATATTTTTTTTATTTAATTTAAACTATTTATTTTTTTAAAAATATTTTTAAATACATTTTATAACAGTATTAAAAATTCCTGTCGTAATGTCTGTTTAGTTGGCACGTAAGTTCTAATGCATTTTCAATTGTATATTAAATATTTTAATAACTTATTTATGTATACATGAAAATGAATTTTTAAATAAGGAAAATATAAAAAATAAATTAAATTAATTATTGTTATTAATAATTAATAATATTCATCACATCTCAGATAAAAATTGTGTAAATGAAAGACTTTATATAGAATTAATTATCTTCTTTTATCTATTTTATGCATCCTGGATGGAAATTGAGAAAATATAATTTATGAAGTTAATATATTTTTATGAATCTTAATAATATATTAAGTAAAATAATTTTATTTATGATATTAGTTACTGTGCATGCGTAATTATACATTTCCATGAAATATGAAATAATTTTTTTATTATATTAAAAAATCTATGAAAATTATTAATATATATAATGCACTAATATTTTTATTTAATTCGGTGAGTAAAAAAAATTCATAGAAATTATGCATTATTTTTTGAAGGTTTTTCAATTTAGGATAATATTATATTTTAAAAAACTATAATACTCGAAAAATTAAAAAAAATATAAGGTAAAATTATAATAATGAACCTATCATAAATATCAAATGTAAGCATTATTAACGAAATATTAAATCGTTAATTATTATTTAAAACATCTTCTAGTGGGAATGTAATGCCAGATTATATGATATATTGTAAGTGAATATACAAATAATTGGTATTGGCACTTTTATTAAAATAGTATGTATTTATTTAACAAAATAGGTTTTCTTATTTAACGGAAAACTCATCTAGAGTGCATTATAATAAAATGAGTAATTTTTTTCCAGTAACTTTATTATATTATATATGTTATTTAGTTTTATTATATTACACATATTATATTTTTAAAATTATGATTTGAAAATTATAAATTTTCTATAATAAAATTATTTTTTCAAATTACAAAACTTTTATCAATTTGTGAGAACGTCTTTTAAGGGGTAATTTGTTTGAGAAAAATTATAAATATACAATGTAATATAGGCAAAATATAATTGCCAAAAGATAAAGTTACACAGATGATATATAAAAAATTTGAAATATTAGGAAAAATATTTAAGCGCTAATTTAATATGTTTATCCATTAAAAATATATACTTACGAGAAGAAAACCCATGAAATGGAGTAAATTTGACTAATGAAATTGTTTAGGTTATAATGTATATATTCAGAAAGATATAAAATTCTTTCATTTAGGATAATGTAAATATACATATTATTACTTAAGATGAAGGAAGTATAATAAAAATATATTGTTGGAAAACGATTAATATTATGAATAAAAATAATAATATAATATAAATAAAAACTCAAAAAAGTAATATGAATATTTTATATAGTGACCACAGTGGAGAAAATTAATATGGATGAAATTAAGAATAAATTTTAGAAATTACGTACATTTAAATACGTTGTGTTAAACTGAAGTATTTGGAAAACGATTAATAATACTTAAGTTATATTATTATAAATAGAGATATATAACTTTTAAATAAAAGTTTTATTTTAATATAGTTTAATTCCAGTGAACATATATATAATCGTAACACCTATTCAATATAGTTTCATTAGCTGAACAATTTTTTAACAGTAATATGATAATATTCAACTACAAATATTATTGTAGGATTATTTAAAGAATTTAAAATATAAAACCTTATAATAATAACTTTTGAATATATTACAAATTGTTGAAGGTTATATATATATAAAAAAAATGCATATTATCAAAAAAAAAAAAAAAAAAAAACTGTGTGTTACCTTATATAGGTGTATACAAATTAAAGTAAAATGCATTCTTAATCGTTTATTAATCTAATATGGACAAGGATAAATGAAAGTAATCTGTAATTATAAGATCCAAAGAAATATTTAATTAAATAATTATAATAAAAAATATTTTTATTTTAAAATATTATATTTACATTTAAAAATCATATCTTGACATTTATATGAGTTTTAATTTTAATAATATGTATTATATTAACAATAATAACAAATATATAAGTGCTTCTAGCTTTTCAAAGGAGATATACAAATTAAATGTAATATTATATCTATAAAGATAAAAATCAAATAATTTTTCCAAATGATAAAAAAGTTATTAAATTAAGGTTTACCTATAAAAAATATATTAATGGGACAAGAATATAAATAAAAATGTTATTACAGATATTACAATATAATGTATTCTAAAAACTAAATATAATTAAATAAGATTGTATAGCACAAATTTAAATACATATTGTTTTTACGAAACTTTTTCCATAAAATATCTATTTTAATTTAATATTATTGACTAAAAATATATTTATAATAAAACAATTATGAATCTTTATTTCATTCTGAATTAATATCACTGTTATATTTTAATCTTAAAGGCTATTTGAAAAAACATTTTTACTATTTTATTTTAGTATATATTTAAAAATTTACAATAGGGCATGTGAATAAATGGTAATTTTTCCTTTACTATTGTTTTATTTAATAATTATATATTAAAACTGAAAAGAGCAAAAACATAACGATAAAATGGTATGAATCAATTTATTATTGAAAGTTACTGTTAATAGTTTTTTTTAAATGTCCTATTTTTATTTATATCCATTATATATTTTGTTAAAAAGCAGACTAACCTATTTATTTGTATTCCCATTATTTTTAGTGGAATATTTTAAAAGATTTATCTTCCTATAAAAAATATAATGAATACGATGAAGAGGAAACTTAAAATGATTTTGATAAATATTTAGGGGAAAATGTTGGATTTATAAGCGATGACACATTAAAAGTACTTTGCAAAAAAATTGATAGAAGATTTAAGAAAATATATGAAACGGAGAATCAAGAGAGTACACATTCCGTTTTTTGTTTCAAATACTTGTTATATTACGAAATATATAATCTTTCTAAAAGTGGATCCCATAAAGAATTTATATTAGGAATTGACAGTAAATTTAAAAAAATAAAGAAACCTGTTTGTGTTGAATCAATTCAGTACTCTTCTTAGTATTATATTGAGGATTTTATATTGTATTATTAGGTGGAAGGGAAACGTTTGTATTATTATTTTAATTATGTAATAATGCCGAATGTAAATTAAATTCTGATATTAAATATCATGATAAAATTAAAAGACACATTAGATGTATTAATGAACTATATAAAAATGATATAAGTTTTGAGAAGTAATGTAATGATTATAAATATTGTGAACATATTTGAATTGTGATAGAAAGTAGGGTTTCAATTAATTCTTATCTTAGTTAAATAATAATGATAACAATTCCACAAATAGCTTAGAAAACATTGACATATGTACTTTGAAAAACCTGCCTATTTTAAGGATAGAAAATTAGATATTTTGAGGTTATTTCATATTTTTACTCGTAATGAAATGCCTGGTAAGAGATACGAATAATGCACTATATTTCCAATAAATGAGGATGATAAAAAAGTGAGTACGGATAGCGGAAGTAAAGAAACAATAATAGTGGAAAATTTTCAAAAGTATGTTTAATTTAAGAAAAAGATAAAATTTCAGATATGAAATTTCAAGTATATGATAATGAATAAGATAAGATATTTCATAAATCTTTTAATAAATTAGAAAGAAGAAATCGTAGTCAAATTTTCAATGAAAAAATATCTTTTTAGAAATTCACAATACGTGAAGGTGAAAAACATTGTGAGGATCTATATGTGTGTCATGGACAAATATTTGGACTAAAGGAGGAACAGGAAAAGGAGATAAAACATATTAAAATTCAACGAACTAAAGAAACCAAAAAATTTATTTATTTAACAACTGGTAATAATGTAAGATATCTTATTGAGTCACATTATTATAGTAGTTCAGAAAACAGACAGAAATTAACTAAACTAGTTAATTCATTAAAAGCAGTAATTACAAATAAACGTACGATAAATTCAGTAAAACCATATGGTATATATGTACCAGTTCCTATATGAATATATTTGCTTGTTTCTCTATGAGTTGGAATATGTTTTGCGTTTTTCCTATTGTATAAAATGAATTAAAAATCCATTTTATTATATAAATTCTTTGTGTTATTACTAATAATGTACTTTCCTAAATAAATAATAAATAAAAAATAAATATATTATATATGTTATATATTTTTCATGTACATATTTACTGCTATTGGATAATGCTTAAAAATAAAAATGTTCAGAATAAAGAAGAATAAGGATGAGAATTATAGTGTATTTAGACAAGAATTATCAATGAATATAAAACAACCTTTTCAGATTAGTCGGAGAAGTAGACTACATCATTTTTCTTATTATCTAGAATGTCATTCTCTCAGTCACTGTTGCATATAACATGCGCTAATTTAGAACCAATGTACTAAGGAAATTAGCAATGTTTTCCGTTTATATTTCTGTATAATGGGAACAAAATAAAAAATGAAAACGGTACTGAATTTAAATATAAAAAATTTCGTTTTGAACATTTACATCAGTATAAAATGTTTTGGGCGTTTTTGTACAACACATTAATTTGAATATTGTATTTATTATTATACTGTTATTATTTAATAACATCATTTAGTTTTTTTTTAATTTTTTATTTATCTTTATAAATAACTTTAAAAAATAAATTAACATTTAAAAAATATGTTTAATAATGAATTATCTTTAATATTTAATGACTTCTAATTTTTTGCTGTATCGTAACATACAAATATATGAGAATTAATTAATTTCAATTTTTTTTTATTGTATTAATGTAGTAGATTAGAGATTTATGTTTTATGATTTACTATTTTGGTATAGTGTTCCGATTATAGAACTAAGATGGTAAGAATGCACTAGTATAATTTTTATTTATATTTATTGTTTATAGATGCTACATATTATTGAGTGTTACAATGCTATATCAATAAACGAAAGGACATTCATAATAATTATTTTATTATTACAGTTATATAATTGTTAATTTTGATTTATTTTATTGAAATTACTTAAATATATATTGTAAAATAAATTAATGAAAGAAAATATATGAATTTTTAATTTAAAGAGAATAATACAAATTCACTATTGAATTTAGTTTATAAGGACATTAATAAATATTGTACAGTGGTACTCCTTCTTTTGTTTTATTTTATAAATATTTGTTCTAAAATTATTTATATAATTATAAAAAAATTAATTCGATGATTTTAATAATTTTTCTTTTCATTAATTATACCAATTAAAATTAATTGAAAATTTTAATTTTTATACGTTACCTTGCAAAAATAAAGAATCATGTGTTATTTGGCATTAAAATATATATGTTATCTTATACTAGATAGTATAATATTAATAAGGTTTCTTAGTTATAATATACACTTAAAAAGGATTCATATGTTTGCATGGTAACTTATGAATATGTTTTGATTAATATAACGCATATGTTTGTATTAATATTGAGTACATCATTTATTATTACTATTATTGTTATAAGAGTAAAATTTTTTTAGGAAATAATAATTTGTTCTGAAATATAATTTATATAAATTAGAATAATTAATATTAAAATATCCCGGACGTTAGTAAGTATGCTCTTAATGTATAGAATAATGAATTATCCCTATTCTCTACATTCTATTATATCTATAAATTCCGTATACCCCAATATTAAAAATTATATATTAATTTTTTTTTATTTTTGAAAAAGGTAAATAGAATTATTAAATTACACTATTAATTAATTGTAATATATAATTTTAATACATAGTAATGCATTTATGTCACATAGTTCAAATTGTTGTTTCTTTTTAATATATAACATTAGGATAAAAATTATGTAATTTATATTTTAATTAATTTTTTTTATATAAGTTGTGAAAAATTTTATAGTTATATATATTATATTTTTTAGAAAATATAAATAAAAATAAAATAATATTAAATAAATGGATATATTATCTTTTACCATTAAAGGAATATTATAAAATTGTTTGTTTTTTTCCTGTTGAATATATTACAGTACTGAGATGTATAATATGAAAAAAAAAGTTATGTTACCTTTTTTTGTTAAAATATATTTTTCAATATTTTTAAGTTGGACTACTCATTTTTCCAATGATATAACATGAAAATATTATTTGCAGATACATATTTTATTTATATTTTTGGTGTTTAATTTTTATCAATACTGTTTTTTAGAATGACAATATTTATTCATATAAATAACGAATATTTAAACGTTTCTTAGTGTACGTTTAAGAAATATAAGTATGAGAATTACATCAGTAATAGTAAATTGTATATTGGAACTTATAGATTGCTAGCAAAATACAAAGAGGATAAGGATTTAATTATTTTATATATAAAAGAAGAGATACCAAATAATGTAATTAATAAAATAAAAGATATGCCTATAAATGAAAAAGGGGTCACAGGAATAAAGAAGAAATCCAACGAACGTTCAATGAATAATGGGGGATGTAATAAACAAGGTAAGAAAAATAAATCTAATACATTTGAAACAATAAAATGTTCATACTTGGAAAAAAGATATTCACAGAACTTGATTTTGAACATTTTCTTAAAAACAATGGGATAATTAGTGATAGGATGTAGAAAAAAAATTATAAGTAAAAAATATGGATTAAAACTTCTTTTTCCTGTAATACTCCTCTTACTGTTATCAATATATCGCATAATAGAATATTTTTTTGGTTATGGTCCTTTATTGAGATTGTTTAAGATATTGTAGATTTTATTTTCAGGTGGGTGGCATTTTCCTTTACCCAAGCTTATAAATAAAAGTCCTTTCTATTTTTTGTTCAACTCTGAAAGAGCGGTAAATCTGAAGATGATGTTGTCATAGGACGAAGCCCTTATGGGTTACGCTTATGTCTAGAGGTTTTTAGGTTTACTAATATATGCAATACCACTCCTTATATTTGGTGTTACGGTTGAAATGACTGTTGTATATTGACATAAAAAAATTAAAAAATATCAAAAAATTAAGTTCAGGAAAAGGCAAATTGAATAATATGTAATATATTCTTTTATATAAAAAAGTTTTTAATATTGAAAATCGTCTGTATCTTGTTTAATATATGACTAGCAAAAATGAGTATAATTGCTTAAATTTTATAAATATTCCTATTTATACCTATCCTTTTTGATATATGGTCGTAAGAGAAAAGGTTCTAATTTTTTTGTGATATTGAAAATTATAGATTTTTTAAAAGTATATTTTAATATATTGTTTCTATTCAATTAAAAAATATGGCTTAATGTATATTTTTTTGTGTAAAAATAGGATTTTATGAAAAAAAAATTTTGTTCGTCAAAATTTATAAATTATGGGACAATCCATATAAGTGTTTCAAAATGGTGTGTTAATATACATTTGAGCTATAAGGAATGGTACTTTTTATTTTTTTAAATAGTTGCAGTCTAATATTATTATGTGTTGACTCAATTAAAAAAAATGTATAATTATTTTTAAATTAAAGATGAATATATCTTTTTTTAAATTTAATGAAACGTTTTGAAGGAATTTTGTTGCATGTATATATATATATATATATGCGTTCTTAAATAAATGATATTTCTTCTATAAAATATATTTTATTAGATATGACTTATAAAACACATTTATTGTAATTCTTTTAAAAGGAATCCTTTTGTTTCTTTTTGATATAAAATGGTATGTATAGATATACAATTAAATAATATATATATTACATATAGGTTATTTATAACTTTCAAATGACTTAGAGTTAATAAATCCATACAATTAAATGATGAGTTTAAAGAATTTAATTTATTATTATTGTGCTTATGTGATGTTAACAATGTTCTGGAACGTCTAATTAAATATATATATGCTGAAAATATTTAAATAAATAAACTATATGTACTTTTTTATATTTTACATTATTAAAGAATAAACTTTGTTAATTAAATGTAATCATATATTAATAGATGATATAATGAAAATGTTTTGATTTTTTATCTTTGTTTTTTCATAATGATGGACCTTTAAAACTGTGTTATATATGCTTATAGAATCAAAAATTATTCTTAATTTTAAGGAAAATATATATTTATTATCAACAATAATTCAATAAGTAGTTATTTATCTAAATATTTTTTTTATTTTTTTTTCTTGTAATACAATTATATAGCATATTTATGTCTTTTTAAGGACTTCCAAAAAATTATATAGTTTATATTAACAATTCATGATGTGTTCAAAAAATTGATGATAATTTTTTAAACCAAATAAGAGTGAAAAAGTGATTTACTTTGTTATCGATCATATATAAATTCTTAAAATAATTTTTATTTTTTATATATGTTTAATAAAATTTATTTAAAAAATTATTATATTTTTTTTATCCATGCATAATTAAACAAGTTCGATGAATAAGATCCCAATGAGGCCTTTTTGAGAGTTATATTCATATATTATTTTCATTTTTTTATAGATTAAAATTAATATTATGATATACTATTATTATATGTTTTAGTCATCACATATATATATGTTTTAAAAAGTATTTTTTAGCAAATGAAATAGCACAGACATAACTTTTTTATTGGGCGAATATACTTATAACTTAGTGAAAATAAGAATAACGTATGTTGATCCTTGCGCAGAGGGGTACTAAAAATATTGATAAAATGAATATTAATAAAATATGTATTTTTATTTTATTTTTTGTTAATATTAAATGTCATAATATATTATGAAGTTATATTCATTACTGCAAATATTATATATACGTATTTAAAAGTTTTTGGGTTTATAATTCATATTATTCGTACAAATTGGATGAGATATATTAGTATAACTTTAATTTTTTCTATTAATGTAGATAAATATATATTAATTTGAAGCATAGCAATGCTTTAACAAGTTAAAGGAAATATGCATTTATTATTTTATTAATACTTTTACGTAATTGTTGATTTACTACTATTTTATAAAAACTACTTCAATATCTATGATATATTATTTTGATATATAATGTGTTTTTCCATTTTTATTTATTGCACAATTGAAAAACTACATTTACTACCAAGATTATTCATATATTAATACAATTTATAAAAGAATTATTCTATATTTTTTTATTTCGTTTTTTTTCATTGAATTTTTTCTAAATTTGCATGTTTATTTGAAAAAAATAAATAAAATAATTTGATAAATTAAAAAAATTTTAATTTATAAATTAAAGTCTAAATTAAAATTTATAAAATTCAAAAATTATGAGTGAAATATAAAAATTATATTTTTTTTTGAGTTTAACTTACATACTTTATCGTACACTAAGTACTATTATATTAATTTTATATTTTTAAAATATATAATAAATTATGAGTACAGGTTATATGATTAATTTTAAACAAAATTTTGAAGAGAATATTTCTATTTTCTTTTATCATAATTACTATTATATTGATATAATAATTAATCCTTTTTATCAGTAATAAAAGTATTTTCGAAAATTATAATTTTTTATAAGAAAAAATCATTAAATTTATAATATATACCCTTAACATATGGTATATAAATTAATATATGAATTTGTGAAAAATATATATTTTAAAATAAATTGCTTATTTTGAAATAGTAAGAAATAGTTACACTTTTCTTTATTTTATTTTGAAAATTATTGTTAAAAAAAAAATCTAATTATTGTATTTAATAATTAAATTATATATTTTGAATTTTACATGTATATAATTTGTTATATGTTGATTAATGGTGAGTTTATTATAAATAATATAATAAAAAATTTTATTTTTTCTTAATTTTTTTTACAGAAATAATAACATTTTTATATATATTATTTTTTTGTAAAAAATAAAATGTAATTAAAAAAATTTTTCTAAATTTGTATAGCTTATCAGAAAAAATGTTTTATATTATTTAAAATTTTTTCCATAATGAATATATTACAATATTAAAAGTTTTATATAATGGGCCAAAACAGGAATTTAATGTTTTTTATTAGAATTAATGTCTTTATCGTTTTGACTTGGATATATCATATTGATGACAAGATGGTGTGATGATATTAAGGATATTTTGTATTATTTATTTTTGATGTGTTTTATTATTAATACCTATTATTTGCATGAAACTAACAATTTTTTTAAATCACGAATATTTACTTTATTCTTTTTAGGTTACCATTAATAAAAATTTCTACAGAAAGAATGACATTTATAGAATATTATGCAAAAAAACCTGGGGATTCCTTGGAAAACGTACAGAGGGAGATGATTCAAATATTGTAAGTGTAAAAAATGATATACCTATTATTGTAGAAGAAATATTATATAAATCTAGAAATATAAAAGTAATCGATGAAGAAAACTTAGACAAATTAAGTAAAAACAAAAATTATAGTAGTGTTACGAATTCCGAATCCGGGAATTTAAAGGGAAAGGTAGATATTAAATATATTTTTCTTTTTATTTTACCTATATTTCTCTTATTAGTTGAATTGATAATGTTTTTATGTGATAGATTGTTGTTTACAAATTCGGATAGTGGGTCTAGTACATTGCATAATATGACAATAATAAATATAGGAGTTATATCATCTCTGACATTTATAATTATATTAGTGATTATCTTTATCTGTATAAAAATTAAAAAAAAAGAAAAATCAAAGCGTTTAATAAATGAAACAAATAATTAGAAGCATAATTTGTTTTCCTAATGTTGTCCTTTAGAACAATTAAGCTATGTAAATTACTTAAGGATATATGCTTATTAAGAATAATGTTATAAATTCTTAGGTTTTTTATGTGTACTTGTGTGGATATATTCTTTTTAATTTGGAACTGAGAAAATATAATTCTTTAATATATTTGTGAATTTGAATGTTTGAATGCTTTCATTTTGTATTAAATGTAATGATTCACATAAATAGAATATTATGGTTCATATATATATTTGTGTATTTAACAAGATTTTCACAAAATATATATCCACTAGTGTTAAAATTAATAGCAAAAATCACAATTCATATACTATTATCAATATAATGTGTTAATTTATATCTACATAAGTAAAAAATAGACTTATTTTTATCATATTTTAGTCTTAAATGCTTATATGTTGAGATAATCAAAGGAATATATTATTTGTTTTAAGTTAATAAAATTGTATTGTTTTGCATACGAATAAACAAAGCGAATGAATGTAGTTGTGTTTGAATTTTTATTTTTTATTTCATTTAATTTAAATATATGCAACCAATTAATTATTGGCTGTATACAATGTATTATAATATATTTAATTTTACTCAAAATATATATTTATTTTATAAGAGCTGAATATAAATATAAAAAAAAGGAACCAAAGAAACCTAATGAATTGGATCATAGAGATAATTTCTATAATATATATGATAATTAGTTTTTATTTATTTTAATTTGTTATTTTTTTTTTTGTTATTACGAAGTAATATGTTTAATTAATTATTGATGTGTTATATAAGGAAAAAAGAAGTATATAACATTTATAATATTTTAAATAGTATAAGATAAAAGATAAATAAAATTAGGGTGAACTTTAATATTAATATTTTCATAGATTCTCTCATTGACGTATAAATATTATAATATTTAGATATTATTATATTTTGTATCTTCTGGTTATTATTAGGTTCTATTGTACAATGTAACATATAATGGTACTTTTTTTTTTTTTTAATTGTTTTTTACTTAATTCTTATAATAACATTATACTTAAGAAAGGACATGAATATTTAGTAATTCATATTAGTCCTTTTATTTATTTTTGTTTTACCTTCTAACATGCATATTTAGGGAATTATAAATTTATTTTACAATCCCATTAATTAATTAAATATACTTTTTTTTCGTTAAACTTATTAAATTTATACATACTTATATATATATGATCTCATTAAGAGTGTTTTTAACTCTGTAGATTAATTAAAAAAAATAAATATTAATAATGTATTAGAGTAAAAAATATAAATACGTCATTGTGAACAGTATACATAAATATAGGAGTTTCGATCATTTTCTTTATATTTTAAAGTCGATAATTCTGTTTTGATAAATTTTAGTAGACCTATTAGTAATAATGGCACAGTTGCAAATAGACAATAGCTTTAAAGTAAATATCATTGAAAAAATGAAAATTAATGAAGCATTAGGAAAATAAAAATTTAACTAAAAATACGTATACTATATTATTATTTATTTTAAAATAAAATACTGAAATAACTAAAGAAATATACGTCAGAATTATATAACAGGAGTAACATTACTAATTGAAGGAAATATAAACTACTATTATAAAACTCAAGTTCAGAAGAAATGAAAATTAAGAGTGACACTATATATAGAAGATGTAAAAAAATATTAATGATTTTATATAAATTAATATATTAATTTACATATATACATACGTACATGCATGCAATAAATACATAATTATACATATATATATATATAATGTGCATAATGCATGAAATATACTTCCATTTAAGAGCAAATTATATAATTAACGAAAACTGAAAATTATTTATAGACCATATTTTAATTTGGATTAACAGATATAATTAATTAATTTATATTGTCATGCATATTTTTAATAAATGTATCATTTAATATATAATATAGGAAAACATAATTACTCAATAAATATGTCTATCAAAGTTAGTACATCCGAATTTAGATGTTATTAAATAAATAGTAGAACATATATTTATATAAGTATTATTGAATATTCTTCATAAATTATGGTATTAATTATTAAGATGTCCTCATACATATTATAACATGAATACAAATTAGTAATATTAAAGATACTAAGAAACAGTCTTATAATAGATGCATTTAAAGATTTTGAAGGACAATGTTATAATATACGTTTATAATTGTATATATGATACATTTATATTATATATATATAAAGGCATAAAATAAAAAATATAATTTAATTATCTTATTTATGTGAAATATAATAATGTAGTATATGATATATATGACATAACAAGAAACGTTTTTTTTTTTTCATTTAATTAATTATTATATTTAAAAGTTATTACTTAGAGAAATAAGTATCAATTTATTGTATATATAATTAAAATAATATATATAATAAATATTTCTTTTATAGTTAACAAGTACCTAAATGTAAGATATGGTGAAAAATAAAAATATTAAAATATAAATATATCTGATTCTAATGGTATATTTTAAAAAATATCTAATTTATTTCATTTATATTAGTTGTGTAAAAATTAATAATGAAGTATATGATTTTCAGTAGTATCTATTTATAAATGGTTAAAAGTGAATATTCTCTTCTTCAACATACAAAATATTCTTGAAAAAAATTAATTCATCAAAGATTTCCCTAAATTTTAAGTATTATTTACATATTATCCTTGCGCATTTGTTATTTATATTATTTTATTTAAAATTATATTTTAAATTATCACAATTATGAAGGGTTCCTTTTTAATAAATTTACTTTTTCATTTTTATTTTTTTATTATTTATATTCCTATTAAATATATAAATTTTTTTTTATTTTAGAAAACACATAAAAGGGAAAATGACCGAATTAATATATTGAAAAAATTTCCTTTTTGTAATAAAAAAATATATTGAATTAAATAATATAATAATTAAAATCTTTTATCATTAATAATTTTAATGCAAAATTATAAAACAGCTTTTATTAATTTCATTCTATAAAATATAAAATGTTCGTTAATGAATTCATTAACACAGTGTAGCTTTTAATCAAATAATGTATATATATTTCACATATATTGTTTATCACAGATTAGCTTAAAAATTATGTTATAAAAAAATATTTACCTTTTTTTTTCCATCCTACCATTTCTGTTATATTCATTTTATTTGTTTGAATTTTTTAATTATATAAATATTTATAAAATGTATAATAAATATGGAAAGCTATTTTAATGATTAGAAAGATAGAAAAAAATTTAATAGATATATTTTTAATATATGTCATGGTATCTATTCGCTCTACATATATATATATATATATATATATATTTTATTTTAAATATAAAATAAAAAATTTTAATACCAAAGAAAAAAAATTATTTCATTTACTTTCTGAAAAGTTTTATTAAAAAAAATTTTAATTTATATGTTAGATAACTAACGGAATTAAATATTGTGATTTTTTAATTAACAGAACAAGTTCTACTTAAAATTATTTTAACTAGTTCTGCTTTTATATAAATAAAACTTTATTGAGAAAAATATTTACTAAAACATATTTAAAATTATACTCGCACTTTTATACTTTATTATTATATTTTATTTGTGGAATTTAATACTTTTCCTTTTAAAAAATTGAATAAAATAGTAGCATGTATAAATAAACCCTTCTTTCAGTACTCTTAGATTTTTCAATGAAATTTTTATCTACTTGAAGTTATTATAATATAATTGCAGAATATACAGGAAAATAATATATGTTATTCTAATTAAAATTCCTATCTTTATCCTTTTTATTTGTAAATTTTCTAATTCAAATAATGTGTTATAATGATAATGTCTCAGAAAACTTGCTTAAAATTCTTTGTTACTTCATATGACTTATATATAATAATAATAAATAATTTCTTAATAAATATATAAACATATAACATTGTAAAAAATTAAAATGTATTATTTTCTTTGTAGTTTACCTTTCATAAATCTTTGTATGATGTGAAAAATGAGCATAGCACTTTAGCTTGAAGAAATAGTAGACTGTTGACATAAAATGAGAATAATACAAAAAATATAAAATTAACGTGTACGTTATTTAAAGATAGATACAATTATTAAGAAAATTAAAACAGTATGGGTGGATCAGAATATGATGAAAAATGTGAATCTATGTATAGCGATAATTCAAGAACTTCATCCAAAAGGTTTATGAAAAAAAGTACATCTGTTATATGTAAACTTTTTGCAACTATGGATATTTTCTTTTCAATAAATATTACATAGGAGATTTAGTTCAATATATAAATACAGGATATGCACTATTTTTAACAATAAAAAAGGTTTAAAACGTTCAGGATATATTAATAGAGCTTTAATATTTGAACACTTGTAATACTTTTATTAATGGTTTTTCAATTATTATTTATAACTGTATATTATGGTAGTCTAATTAATTAACTTGGAATTATAGAGTCACTTATTGGACAACTTTCTACTAATGGGGAATTTGGCTATATATTTCCGTTAGTTACATTAATTATTTCAATGTTTATTTACGTAATGGTAAAATTTTTGAAATATACTATTGATGTACGGAGAAATGAAGTTTAAGCGATGTTATAATAAATATACTGATTTTAGAAAAAACACATTCCAGATACTTAAAAATATCTACTTTATTCTTAGTAATGTTATGTTCTTAACGAAATTCCTTCTAGTATGTATATGAATATTATTATTCATTTTAGATTATGTATTTATATAGACCCACAAAAGTAAAAAAAAAATAAAATATATATTTATTACAGTTTGTGTATTTCTATGTTTGTTTTATTAATGAACTCTATTCTTTTGATGTAATTTTTTATTCTAACATGTTCTACTTATTTGTATATATTTATATATATTTTATTATTCACAGTAACATTTATTAGATATTACTAAGTATTCTTAACGAACACATGATATATATATAAAAGAATTATCTGTATCTATGTATTTATGTAAAATTTTAGCGTAAAATATGGGCTCATTTAATTTGATATATGAGATTGCAATTAATGCAACATAATAAATTAGGAGATTTATAATTTTAACAACTATAACTTTTCTTGGCTTGTTTTATGGTTGTAAATATTTAAATGAATAATTTTTTAAACATATGTATTATATATTAGTTCTAATTTAATTATAGTTAGTCTTTCTTCTTTTAATAAGGGTATATCAGTGTTTTAATTTTTTTCTTAATATGTATTATACAAATATGTACTTCATAAATATTAATTGAAAAGCATTACTATGAAAAGTATATATTTCCTAACATGTTTCATATAAATATATTTTTAATAGATTTTTATATTATTTGCATAGTTAAAGATGCATTTATATATATAAACTAATATTGTCATACCCTTAAGAACGAATTCTTAATAAATTACCATCAATTTTAGAATTTGTGCAAATTTATAATTAAATGGAGAGCTTAAATCCATGTATCATTAATAACTTACACAATGATTAAATGTAAACATGTTTAATAACTATTGCATAGATATGTATGATAAAATAAATATAATAATAAAGAGATATTGTATTTATTCCTTTTTAACACTACTAAGTGAAAACTTTTTCGAAGAAATATTAATCCCTTATTAGGACATATCATAGAATAGTTACTCATTTTGTCATATTTTAAGGAATAAGTATTTTAGAAAAGTGAATAATATACCTATAATACTATTATATTAAAATTTAAACAGGATATAAATGAAATTTAATGCGAATATATTTTTTCCATAATATTATTATATATAGTTAATCATTTATTTAACTGCGATACTTCGTATTATTTCTGTATTCAGTTATTTTTAACAGAAAACGTTGAATATTAAATAGCTTCAAAAATATTATGAGTTTACATAAATGAATAGGATATTTATAGGATATTTGTATTTCTTTTCTTAGTAATATAATATTAAGTAAAATAAAATCCAAGTTATATGTATACGTTAGTTAATATAAATGTTATTGAGCGTTTATTAATGCTATAAGAAATGTATTTCCATTAAAATATTAAGCTCTATTTTGACGAAGATGATTAACTATATAAGGGTATATATATGCATTTTGATTAATGTTATATACAAGCATTTAAAAAAACTTTAATTTGTTCAAAAGTGGAATTATGTAAATTCTCATTAAGCCCCCAAATTAAAACTAATAATTTTTAGTTATTATACTATACATATGTATAAAAATGTATTGTGTATAATATGAAACAGTTTATATATTTAACTTTTTATGAAAAAATGTACTTCTAGATAGAAAAATTAAGATAAATATATGGATCAATGTAGCTAAAAAGGCCCACTAACTCGCATAACAAAATTTTAATATATTTCATAATTTTTTTTTTTTTTGAACTCTAAAATGGTATTTTAAATTTTATTTTTTATGTTTATTGTCAATTTCTTATTTTATTTGTTGGAGTAATAATATTTTTATAATAATAAAATAAAATAGAATTTTATCTAAGAATTTTGCAGGTGTTTTTGGCAAATATAATAGTTTTATAATTGTCATTATTTGGTTTACACCACATATGTAATATGAAAAATTTAACACAACATTTTTGTTGTTATAAGCATTATTTAAAAAAAGAATATTTATTTAAATGTATCTATTGTTTAATCTACATCTGTAATATTATTTTTGTTACAAAATATTCTTGTAACAGATAAAATGAAAACTAATGTATTAGTTCTAAAAATGTCAGTACACATATTACTAATTAATATATATTGGTAAATCATATTGTTACACTTTTTTTATTTGTGACATGCTTAAAATAACCTGTATATTAATCTCATAGGTAATTTTATGTTATTTGGAATATTTTTAAATTATGGTAATTGCATGAAATGTTCATATACTAATTTCACTGTGTCATTTTTTTTTATTTTTATAATATATATTAATATTTCTTCAAATATTTATATGTGAGTAAAATATATAAATATTAAAGGGATTATTTTAAAAAATTTCCATTTAGAAATAATGATATAATTTAAATTTAATTAGGAATAAAATATCTTTAAAATATGACGCAAAAATAAAAAATATGTCTTTATTTACTTTTTAAATATATATAATTTTTCATAGATTGAAGAGCACATTGTATATTGAATTTTATAAATATATTGTAAACCATAAATTAAATTACATGTTCATGTGACAACTAAACAATGTGTTATTTTCGAAAAACGAAAAAATTTATATAAGTTATTGACTACTTCATTAAATATTACAATTATTGTATAGTTATGATGTTTAATATTTAATAAAATAAATAACACTTTTTTTCAAAGTGTAATATCTAAGAAATTAAAATTCATAATAGGAAAACGTCATTAAAATTAGAAATTACTATAATAATATATAAAATATAGCAATAGATCTATATTCTACACGTTTCATGCGGAAAATTGAATTAATATTTCGAAATATTAATATATCGTATATTTTTTTTTTTTTACAATGAAGAATTTCTATGAAAAAAACTTGTAGTTACTAGATTATATAACGTAATTAACATATTAATTTGGAATATCATGAATGAATTAAAATTATATTATTGTATTTATAGTTATTTTTTTATTTATAATGTAAATATTAAAAATTTATAATATATTTTTATTGGTATGTTATTTTGGTGCGAATTCTAAAATACATCTTAGGTGTATATATGTTATTAACTTTCTGTGAAGAAATAATATACAAAAATTGAAAAGGTATTTATTTTACAATTATAATTAAATGCATAATACGTTATTGCAAATATAATTATTTCTGAATATATTACAACTTTAGAAACATATATTATGGAACAAAAAATTATATTGTTTTTATTTCTTAAAATTTCAAAGTTTTTACTCTTAACTTGGATATGCCGCTTTGAAAATGACATGGTATGATAGTATAATTTATATTTAAAATTTTTATTTTTATGAAATCTTTTATTTAGGATAATCATATATTTCCATTTAAATAATAAATATTTACAATTTTCTTTTATTTTAGAGCCCTTTAAACAAAAATTTGGATGAAAAATGCTGTCTTCATAGAAAATTAAATACAACAAATTATCGATTATTAGGAAAATATGTGGAGGATAAGGATTCGAGTATTTGAAATTTTAAAATATAAATTCCAAATAATGAAGTAAAGAAAGAAAATATATATCTAATAATAAGAAGGCAGTAAAAGGAAAACATGAATACTCATATAGAAGTTCGTTATATAATGAGGAATACAATAAAAGTGTTGAGAAAAATAAATTTGGTGTACCTAAAATAAAAAAATATTTCGATTTTGAAAAAAAAAAAATTTAATGAACTTGATTATGAAGATTATCTTAAAAATATCAAGACTATTGAATATAAGCAATATAAAAAACTATCATGTAAAAAACGAAGAGTACGAATTGCCTTACTTTTGTTAGTTATCCTGGTATTAATACTACCCATATTAGATCTTTCATTAGAGAAATTTATAGATGGTGGATTGTTGGCTTTATTAGAGTTATTATCCCGAGCTGAAGCTAAAGGAGATAGTGTTGAGTCTGGGGTACAGGGATCCTTAATAATATTGTTAATCCAAAGTAAATAGAGTATGCTACAAAAAATATCTGCATTAACTATTTTCTTTTATTGCTTACCTTTCCTTATATTTTTATTAGTGATAATTTATTACTATAAAAAAGTTATAAAATATGAAAATATTAAGTTAAAAAAACGATTAAATAAGAAGTAATGTGTATTTTTTTGCAAAGATGAATTTACCATATATAGTCATATCTTTATAGTATAATTAACAATCATAAGAATAACTATTTTTATTTTATAATTACAACTACATATACCAGTACTTTTATATGGAGGCAATAAAAAAGTATGTTCTTAGATATTTTGTTAATTTGAATTTTTGAATGCTTGAATAATTTTCAACATGTATTTTAAGGAATGATTTCAGTTTATCTAATTATTTTGTCTCTATATATACAACTTTGTGTTATAATAGGTTTTTTGAATAATTTATATATATTTGTTTAAAATTAATATATAATATAATAAATTATATAATTTTATTAGAGTGTATCACTTTTAATTTGAATAAACCATTTTTTGTTTTTCTTATCAATACTAAAATTATTATATGTTTAGGTTATTTAAGAAAATGTATTCTTATAATCATGTTTACAATAAATGTGGCGCTTTATGCATTTAGTGTATATATATAAATAATTTGTATTACAGTGATACATATATATATTTTTTTTTCATCAAAAAAAAAAGTTAGGATTTATTTTATAAAATATATTTTATGAGGGATATTTTATAAGAGATAATATATATAAAAATCTTTTTAAAAGACATAATTGTTTGCATAGTCTAAATATGTAATTATAAATATATCATGATTTATTGTACTTTTTAATTTTAAATTATTTATAAATGATTATAAAACTTTGAGATTCTAAATCATTAAAATTAAAGGAGGTTTTTAAGCTAACTATTATATTATTTCTTTACATAATAGTAGTGTTTACTCAATGTTTAACAATTTACTTGAATATATATTATATTGAAAATTCATTTAAAAAATCTATATATTTTTTATATCATTAAAAGATTATATTATTTGACATAAATTAAAAAAATATTAATGTATAATTTGTTGGATTTATTTCTAAATATCATATATTTGAGATGAAATAATGGCTTGTTCATATATCGTTTTATAATATGATCTGTAATATTATTTTCGTATTTCACTAACAATTACATTAGATATAATGAATTATTTAAATCTTGGAATTTGAAGAAATTGTACAATTGAAAACATCAAAAGACTTATTTTATGAATTATATATATTACTCGTTTTGTTTTATGGAAATTTTTTATCATATATTTGGGTTCTACTATTTTATAACCTAATTCTAATAGTTGTTGTGTACTTACTTTATTATCTACTAAACAAAAATATTAGCTAATAGGAATTACAATAAATATTTAAATGCGATTATTAATTTAACTATTTTTAAGATGTTTTAATTTTTTATTAATTTTAATTTATATACTAGATTTTTATATGTGCTGATACTCTATATTAAATGAATTAGCTAATTGATAACTATCTTGAAATATTTTCCTTCGTTTAATTATAATTTTGTTTATTTTACAATAGTTGAATGCGAAACTTGATATAATGATATATGAATATATTTTAAATGTACCTAGTATTAGGATAAATATTTAGTGAAATATTTATGGATGCCTATTACTGGCTATATATACTTTCATAGTATTAATAGAAAAATATGTTATATTAAGGATATTCTAGAAAATGAAAAATTAATAAATTTTATACAGTAGTGATAGATTTTATTCTTTATGTTTATACAGAATATATCTATACAAATTAATTCATTTTCATAGAGCTAATAATTATAATACGATACCTTTATTATTATGATTAAAATGTGTAAAAATATCTATTAAACCTCTAATAGGGGACTTAAAATATCACAATAACTAACAGAATACCATAGAAAATATATTTTGTGATATAGGATTAGAATGACTATATAAATGTTATATATTTATTAAAAGGTATTATATCTTTAAGTTGCAACGTTATTTTATTTGTTTATCTATTCAACTAATTAAAAGCTTGTGATCATAATTTTATATTCACTACTATTGAATTATATAGTATAAATTTAACCATAAGTGTTGTATTTAATTATTCTAAACATATCAATATATATAGACAAGTAGGTTATACAAAGCGTAAATATATATTTAGAAAGAGGAATGAAACTGTTTTATTTGATAAATATATTTCTTTAATAAATTTCACTTTTTTCATTAATAAAATTTTCACATGAAACACATTTTAGCATTTATTTAACACATAAATAACTTTTAATTTTTATATATTTTTTGAATTAATATTCCATGAATATACATTCATACATTATAACTATATATTTAATTATTTATTAAATGTAAACGTTATTAAAAATACTACATATAAATTTGTTATTCTTATAAAGAATATCTCATTATATATACTTAAAATAAAAAAAAAGTCTATTTAATTAATATAGATATCTATTTCTATTATATATATAATTTTTAAAGTAATTAAACTATGAGTAATATTATATTATGTGTTGTCAAATTTTATCGAAACTTTCGAAAATATTATAAATTTTTGGATTTTTTATACTTATAGTTTTCATATAGTATATTACAGCTTATTATATAAAAAAATGTAATTTGATTACTAAATATAAAAATAATATATTTTAAAAATAATCCAAAATATTACAACTTTCACTGAAAAAATAAAATTTTTTTTTTATCATTGTCCCCTGGAGCTTACTTCCAATTGGAACATGCAAGACATTGTATAAAGAACATTTTTTAACTAGTATATATTAATAAATTAATTAGTTTAGGAGAATAATTTATTTATGTATAACATGTTTTACTTAATAAATACAAATATATGAATATTATAAAAAACATTATATATGTAATAATAGTTATATTATGTATATGAATAATGATTATTAGTAGTATACGTTACATAACAAAGGTTATAAATTTCCCATATTCTAAAAAAAATAATCTAAAATGTTTCGCGAATAAAATTTTAAAATAAAACTTAAGGAGAATATTTAACAATTAAAATAAATAAAATATTTTATTAACATGATGTGACGTTAAAAATATTATTATTCGTTAATTCTGAATAAGTTTATGAATATCTTTACTAAGCAGATTAATCAGAAGAATTGTTAAAAACCCTGTTTAAATTAAATATTTAAGATAAATAAATAAATATATGTAAATTAAATGAAATTCTATTTATAAAAAATATTTAAAATTATTATTTTTTTTCGAGGTACATTTTTATAATTATAATTATTTATTTATATTTATTGCAATTTCGTTAAAAAGGGAAAATTAATTTATACATGTATATACTATGAAGGAAATTTATAATAAATAATAAAAAATAAAAATATTACATTTTCGCGGTAAATAAAAGATTAATTTATGTAAAAATAAAATGAGAAAAAAATAAATTAAAATAAAAAAAAGTAAAATATTTCTTTTTAATTTCGAATATTTCAGAATGAAAAGAAAACTGCTTTGTATATATATGAACTGTAATAATTATTTATTTATTTTAATGCGTTATATTTTTATTGAACTTGATATTAGCATGCTAAAATTTTCATATTTAATAGAAAGAATTTTTATAATGTTCTATTGCATAGATACTCAAAAACATAAAAAAATATTCTTTAATATTTTCTTTATTTATATTGTCAATAATATTTTAGTACATTTATTATTAAAAAGAAAAAAAGTCATAGGAAATTTTAAAGGAAACCTGTTATTTATGCAATATAGTGAGTTTACTTTCATCATTACTTTAGTAACTATATAATATTAAATAGATATTGAAAAATATTTTACCATATATAACATTTATTATTCAGATTAATTTAATTTTTTGTTCAGTTAAATATGAAATAATAATTTCATTATAATTAAAAAATAAGAATATTTTTATCCTTATATTTAAGAAAATTAACAGATATTTTTTTTAATTATAAATTATTTTAAAAATAATTCATCTCATTGTTTTATTTAAACGTTAATACATTAGCGTGTGAGAAAAAATGCAGAATGGAAACAGTGAAATAAAAAAAAAATTAAAATTTGATTTTTTACCTAATATAGACTCTAAAAAAAGCAAAAATTTTGTAGTTTTTTACATAGTATACCTATAGAAAAAATGAATTATAATTAAAATAAATGTATGAATTTTATATTAATAAATTAAAAATAATTTTTTTTTATTTGTTTCCCTTTTTTATTTTTGTAATATTACAGTTTCATTAATATATTTTTAATAATTTAATATGCATTTGGTTAAGGATAATAATGCATGTATGATTTCATTTATCTATCTATAATAAAAGATATAGTTTCAGTGGAAATAGTTTATTCTTGGTGATGGAATAATTACTATAACAAAAAAAAAAAAACATTTTGTAATTTCGTTAGATAATTATAGTGGATTGCAAAAAATTATTTAAATGTACAAAAGTGCTTGAGCAGAAATAAAATAATTCCCCGTTAAATTTTTATATTAAACAAATTATTTCCTACTAATGAAATATATTAATTTTAATTTAATATATATATAATGAAGTTGTTTTATATCACATATTAATTATTTTTCAGCACTTATTATTACATTGCGTCAACGCTTAATTTATTTAGGTTCAATCAATTATAATAATGTAATAAAAACGATAAAATTATAATTTACATTATAAAATAAATTAGGTGACATTTTTAATTAAGAAATATTTAGATAGATATAAATACTAAAAAAAGAAAAGAAAGCACTAAACACTTCATTTTAATATATATTGTATTATTTATACATATATTATTATATATGTATAATTTTAATTTTTTAATTTAGGACATCGTTAAATTGAAAGGGAATCATATAAATGGAAAAAACAACTTATGTATAACTTCATTTTTCATAGAAATAATAATTTTCGCTACTTAATTTATATTCTACTTTTAGCGTAGAAGAATGTGAATATATTCATTCTTTATAATAAATAAAGATATTTGTATAATTAATTTTTCTAAATTTAATTTTCAGGGTGAAATATTACAAAATTTACCTTCAAATGAGATATATATAAAATTAAAATCTGAGATCAATAAATTAAATAATAATTTCAGTTATAATATATTTGATTCGGTAAGAACGCAATATAAAGATAATTATATTAATTGCGAAAAGGTTGCAAGAAATTTAAAAAAAATACCTGAATAAAATAAATTATGGAACTACAATTACCGTTGTTTATATTATATATACTGTGTATATGAAAAAATAAGCAAATTCATGGAAAACAATTCATCAAATACTGATGTAACAGATGTTGTTACTAAAATTCTTAATACCCAAAATTCTGTTATCGAGGATTATAGGATATTAAATTGCAGTTATAATTTTGATGACGAAATTTTAAA
This sequence comes from Plasmodium malariae, assembly GCF_900090045.1. NCBI lineage: Eukaryota > Apicomplexa > Aconoidasida > Haemosporida > Plasmodiidae > Plasmodium > Plasmodium malariae. The sequence continues at coordinate 177,956 of NC_041781.1, read as the reverse complement.
GGAATTGTATAATAGAAAAAGTGAGAGATATTTGTATGAATATTTTGCATATTATGAGAGTATTAAAAGTAAACATTTTTGTATTTCTGTTGTGATTGATAAATATAAGAAATACATTAATGCCATTAAAAGTTTCTATAATGGAAAAAGGAGGGAATATTGTGAGAGAAATATATCAAAGTTTCCTAATTATTTTTTGAACTGTATTAATGTGTTTAATCTAGGTAAACTATTATCTAAATTTGATTTTGAAAATAAGCAAGGTAGTAATGGACTAAAAAGTATTATATATAAAACGACTGAAGATAATCCTGATTTTACGCCAATAAATGAAGAATTCTTGAAGTCAATTTATTTAACTGCATGTTCTACTGTGAGTAATGGGGCATCTTCACCAAATAATGATGGTATGTCATGTAATTTATTCGGAGAAAATGTCAAACAAAGTTTTAGTATGACTGCAGCTGGAAGTGCTGCACTACAAGATATCCATGGAAATGTTTCTTCAGATGTTCAAGTAGCAATATCCAGTACGTATTTAGTAGAAGTTCTATCTGAAAAAAATAGGAAAGAAGTGGGTGATAATAATCAAGGAGAAAAAAATAAAATATCATTTGACGAAATCAAATATAATGAATTTAGATGGAATTTTGGAAGCGGAGCAATGTATTGTCTACGTAACACACGAGAGAATGATAAGAACGGAAAATGTGTATATTTAGAAGAATTGATAGACGATGGTTTTTTTATAAAAGAAAAAGTTTATACAGGTTACAAATTTACAGCAGGAAAAAAATGGGATCTCCAATATTTAGCAAGAGCAGTTAACACGAAAATAGAATGGAAATCATTGAAATCGATGTCACCAATATTTAAAGATTCAAGAAATTCCCAAGTTGTATATCCTAATAAAGCTACGAATACAGATATTTGTAATACATATGGACAGATATTTTCTAGAAAAGATGAAGAATATAATACATTAAACAACACATTTTTTCGTATGTCTATCGTAGTTGTTTTAGTAATGGGATTAATTTTTGTGTTTTTCCTTTATTACAAAGTAAATAACAAATTGCATTATGTAAAATGAATAAATTATATGTTATCATTTATAAAATATTTTTCTAAAAGTGTGATAAATAAAAAATAATCAAATTATAAATGTTTTACGTTTTTCTTTTGTAAATTAGTTTACTCCTTTTGGATCATATGTGGGTAAAATTAGAAAAAGGAAAAAAAGAGATTGAATTAATTACTGTAAATTAAATACGAAAGGATTATCTAGGAGATTCATTAAATATACCTATATTCATTCTGACAGGAGGCGATTTGCAGGGTAAATCTAGTATATGGAGCTTCATTTAATTAGTGTTATACAGATTATCAAATGATTTAGATTAAAGAAATTAAAAAGCATGCAAAATTGCGATAAATGTATATTTCTATTAAATAGCCATAATTAAGACAAGAAGAAATAATGCTACATAATTAAATTATAGTCATTTTCCTTTTTAACTTTTAATACTTGTTTTTATTTATTTTTTTTATATTTTTTAACAGTATTATTAGATGAATTTATTTATAATAATTTTTTTTTTTAAATTATTGTAGTTTTAGCTGACACTGTTATTATTTCTCATATGTAAAAAAATATGTTTTATTTTGTTATTTAGTAATAATTTAAGGCTCTATTATATCATGAGTTGTAGTATTATATTTGTAAAGTATTTTTATTTATTTTAATTTTACTCATGATATAGTCGAATAAGTTCATTCAATAGTATGTTAAAGCTTCAAATATAAGAAACGCATTGAATTTATATTTAATATAAATATAAATATAAATTTGAATTAATAGATATAATGAATAAATTTAGAACAAGTATATTAGAAAATAAAATAGTACACTTATAAAAATCTCAATATGTAAGCTTGACATAACTCTTAAAATGATAATTCTTAGATTTATTCATACTTATAAAAAAGGATAAATAGAAAGATAAAATTAAAGATTATATTTTCATCCATGTACAAATGCTTTGAATGTCTAACAATATTTATATATACTTATTTTGTATTATTCTTTTAAGTAAAATAATATTCTATATGGTGAACATTGTTTTTATATATAAAAGATAAAGTTAACGAACGTGCTGAACTCTATAAGAAACAAGAATTTTATTAAATATATCCTTAATTAAAGTTGAATATTAAAGATGTACAAAAAAGGATTAACATAATATATATTAAATATTATATTAATATATTATAAATATAAATAGCAAAATGTACTAAAAAAACTGCTTTATTAAAAATGTTAATATAATTAGTTGTATCTAAAAAAAAAAAAAAAAAAGCAACAAGTAATAAGTATTATGTGTGAAACTTAAATTAAGTATTCTATATATTTATATATTACTACTGTTCGTTGTTACCATTGTAAACAGAAATTTAATTAAAGTTCCATTGTAAAATATTATATAAATACATTTTTATTATTAAAAAGAACACTTAATTATATATATTTTTTTAAAATATATATGAAATAAAAAGAAAAAAGAGAAATAAAAAGCTGCGAAAAATAAATATCCCATAGAACAATTGAGAATTTGAAGGAAATAACATATTATCTTCATTGAAAAATATATAACTTACACTTTTATAGTTTATTTCATAATAAAAGTTGTATTCTACTTTCTTTTGCACATGTTATGTTTTAAAATTTTTTTCATGTAAAAAGGTTTGTATAACTCTTTAAAATATATATGCATTATATATTAAAAGCGTTCAAAAAATAATGAACAAATGTTTTCTATAATGTTAACTTTTGTATAAAAAATTCAGTGAAATGAAAATGTAATTATATCATTTTCCATTATTTCATTATGTAATTCAATAGAAATATATTGAAAATAATAATTATATATTTTTTGTCTTTTTTTATAAATTGATTAATTTTTCTGAATTATGAACATATTGAATCAGACGTATGACGATTTCCTGTTATTTCTTTTTTTTTTTTTTTTTAGTAATAGTATTTGTTTAGTACTATAAATATTGTCCCTTGTATTATAAATTAATAAAGAGTAAAACCAATAGGATATGAAATAAATTTCTTGTTATATGAATTTTTTGTATTATATGATAATAATTACTATTTATATTTAATCTTAAATATACGCCTTTATTAGTTTGTGTTTGTATAAAATAGTACATTATGAATATTTTCTAAATTGTTTAATCAGAAAAATTAGTAAATCTTCCATATTACTGAATTTTTATTACCATTTTTTTTTATTTTAAATATATGTTCAGCTTTATACATTTATATGTAAAATTATATAGCTATTAATATTTCATTAAATTTAAGGTTCCATGCAACGTTTTTGTACTTAATTTGTTTTTGCCTTTGTTTTTTGAATTATATTAATATTTCTTAAACTTATGTATTTTTACTTTTTTAAAAGAAACAAAAAGTTTGGAAATTATGAGCTTTAAAACTTTTTATTAAATAACAATAAATACTGTTTGAATTTATATAAAAGTTATAATATTGCACATAAATGCAATGCTTATTTTAGAAAATATTTAAAAATAGACATATCCTTAGATTTTTGCTAACCATGAATTTTATAAATTTATAACAGTTTATAAAAGGTGTTTTTTTTTAATAGATAGATACTAATGCATATTTTATATAATAATTTTTTTTTGATATAGCTATATATCCTTTATAATTTGTTTTTACTTTGATAATAATTAATATTACCATAAAGAGAAACTATGAAAAAAATGTCAAAAAAATTATAATTATTATTTAGAACAAATTAAAAGTCCATATCTAGCTTCTACTTATATATTAATGAATTTTTTAATTTTTAAGTTTTGTTTTAGATAAATGAACTAATTTTATTGTTTATAAAATAGGTTTTGAATTGATTTAATCCTATGTAATATTGTTATTCGTATAAGTTTTTCCTTTTTCTTTATTTTGAATAATATTAATAAAAAAGAAAAAGTGACATATCTTCTTTATTAAATAATAATTTCAAATGTTTTAAACATTAACATTTTAGTTTTATTTTTATTTTTTTTTATATAATAAACCTATATAGTAATATACTAAGTAAATTTTATGCTTAATTTGAACTTGTAAAAATTTATATGTTCTATATCTAAAAAAAATCATTTTATTATATTTAATATAAATAAATAGAACACTACTAATTATAAAAAGAATTTCATATACATATTTCATATTATAAAAAATAGTTAATATTTTTATTAACTAATATACAATACAATTAAGGATTTATGAAATGAAAAAGAATTTTATATATGTCGTTAACATTAAAATATCTGTATCTACTTTTTTAATTTTTATATATATCTATAAAAATAAAGTGGTATTATTATAATATTTTAGTTTTTTTTCATATCTTTTTTTTTTTAATGTTTTATTTTTAAATAATATATTTTCTTAGTATTTAAATATTTTTCATTTTATATAAAATTTTTTTACATTTTTTTATTAGGTTAACTCTAGTAAATCTTTTTGTAAAAATTATTATATGCATGGCTCTATATCTTTAAGATCTCATTGATCACTAGCAGAAGATATATTGAATGTTAATTCTACTGAATATAAATCAGATAACAGGGGAAATACAAAATTGCTGAATGAACGGGAAGATATATGTAAATATGACAAAGAAAAGCTATCTGAAATAGGAAAACTAGAATACATTTTATTAAATATGAAAAAAGGGAATAAACAACTTAAGATGAAAAAGTTCCCTTTACTTAAAAGAATAGATAATTTTTTTGAAAAACTAATATGCAATAAATTAGATTCCATAAATAAAATTACAAATAACATGAAAAGTAGTAAAAGAAATGTACTCAGAATATGCTGAAAGTAGTTGTAACTTTTACTCCACTAATTATAGTTTTATTTATAGTAACATTAGCAGTTTTCATATTATTTGTTGTATCTAACTGGGGTGTAGAATTGTGGAGCTTACGTGCACATTCTTTCCAAGGTCTTTTCTCAGTATTACGAATTGAAAATGTACGTACTTTACCAAAATTAAAGAATGCATCTTTATGATTAATGTATGTGTCATCGATAACAATATGTTCATTATATTTATTTATTGTGGCTCTCATAAATGTATTAGTTATTTTTTATTTTTTAATGAAAATAGCAAAATATAAAATAATAAAGGGAAATTATTCAAAATTTTATGCTAATTAGTTAATTACTTTTTTAAGAATAACTTTATATATATAATATTAAATTATATATAATATCTTTAAAATATTATATACATATGAAAAATATATATGATTACTTAATTCATATATTATCACCTTATATATACATAAATATCTTTATATAAAATATAAATATGGGCATTATAAATTCTTAATGAACTTCATTGTTATATCATTTATATTTGTATAAATAAAAATTGTTTGAATATCATTCGATATATTGGAATAATATGTATATACCTTTTAAAATATATTTGTACGTAAAATATATATGTATTACATAAAATTCATATAAAAATGGTATGTTAGCATTAATTCGTTAAATTAATTTGAAAATTCATAATGTTTACTGGAATAAATTTTCCTTATACTGTTTTCATATCTTTTAATGTTTTGAGACCGAAATGGATATTCCGTGAACTAGTTAAAAATTTATATGATCTGCTTTATGTTAATTGTGAGTATCTTTTTTTATATATAATAAAATGAAATAATAGTTATTATTTTTAAAAAAAAAAAAAATTTAATTTTTATTTATTATTAAGGGTACTATGAAGTGTGAACTGTATTACTCATTTAGTGCAAATATGTTTTTAATATTTATTTAAAATTTCGTTTGTCTTATAAGTGAAATTATAAATAATAATGTAATATTCACTAAGAGAATCAATTATTTATCGATGATTATTAATTTAGACTTTTATAAATTTTTTTAGATGATATTACACTATGTACATTTAATATATTAATTACTTTATATGTACCAATTAATTAATTTTATAAGAATTACCTAAATATAGTTTATAAAGTAATACTATATGTATGTATTCTACTTCATTTTTACCTAATATTTAATATTACATATTACGATACTTAATTATAATACGTAATTTTATTTATATAATACATATGTATATATATGAAATAAATATATTATTATATATATATAATTTTATATTTCAAAATAATATAAATAAAAATAATTGTTTGTAACGAAACATTTATATTATATATAGCACCTTTTTTAGAAGAAATAACATGGATTGTAACAGTTCCGCTATATATTCGTTTACAATGGGACAAAATAAATGAGTTAAAAGAAATCTTATTGTAACGTTTCGTTTTTTGTGAATTTTACTTGATATCATGTGTTTGCTTACATATTGAATTTTATAAAATTAAATGTATATGTAAAACAAAAATATATAATTTTTAATTATATATAAACATTAATTTTTTATGTTAGTTTGTAAAATATATTTTAGAACAAAATAAAAATCCAACATTAAATGTATTTAAAGTTGATAAAAATTTAGTTTCTATTTTTAATAGTGTATCTATTATTTTTGTAACTTATCTAAGTAAAAGTAGACATAAATATATTAAAAAAGGAAAATTTAAGGAAAAATTAGAATTTTTTTGTGAAATCTTTAACTAGTAATCTTTATCACAACTCAGATGAAATTTGTGTGACTGAAAGTATCTATAGAAAATCATTTTATTTTTTATGTATTTTGTGAACTCGATATGGAACTTTTGAAGATATGATTTATCTGGTTCTTTAAAATGCATTTTTTATATTAATAATAATTTAAATAATATAATATAATATTTTTTATGATTGTAATTATTATATATAAATTGTTCTCTATTGTCAAAAGTTAATGTTTTTTTATTTTTATTATATTAATGTATAAATTATTATAATTAATGTACACAATGCATTTATTTTTTATTGTCCCTGGTTTATTAAAATAAACCATAAAAATTATGTAATAATTTAAATATCTTTTCAATCTAGTATATTATTATTTTTTATTTTTTTCAAATAAACATAATGCTTGAAAAAATAAACAAAAAAGAAAAAAAGAATATATTTAAATAAAATAAACAATGAAAAAAAAATAAAAGAAAAACAAAACATACGAGTGGGTACATTAATATAAATGTGACAAAAACACATATAATAAATAGATATATAGACATTATCATGCATTTGAGAAATTTAATAATTTATTAAAGTTTTTATTTTAATATAAAACTTGGAGAATATTATTAAAAAAATATTTATTGGAGAAGATACTTAAATAAAATTATGGAGTAGTGGATTATTATATATTCATGGTCGAATATATCTAATAAGTACATTAACGTTTATAGAAGGAAAACTGCACCTTATTAACAAAAGCATATGCAATTAGAATAATAAATTTCCATTTTTTAAATTATTCATATTGGTCACATTGTATATATAGAGTATAACATTAGACATTAATATAAATTAGTATATGAAGGGATGGTTATGTTATATATGGCATATCTTATCAAGAAAATTCATAATATATGTACTACTATAGAATATTTTAATCGAAATAAATACGAAATCAATACCTATATGAAATATTTGTAAAATACATAATAATATATTTTATAAATAATATATTATTAAACGACTTTTTCTGAAAAATTAATAGTTTTATAGAAACCTGTTATAAATTAAAAGAAGAAAATTAAATTATTCTAATTTTATTAGTTAAGTTTTATTTTTTTTAAGTAGACACAAGCAAGGATAAATATTATGAATTTATTTTTAAATAATTTATAAATTTTAAATATATAAACATACTTTTTGCTTTTTATCATTTTATTTATGTAAAATTATAAATACATAATAAAAAAAATCTGTAAGAATCGAGGATTATTTATAATTTCTTGCAAGTTTGGGAATTTTAAATAATTAGAAGCAAAAAAAGTGATAAAACTGATTATTATATTATTGTTGTTTCTAATTGTATTGTTAATTATATTTTAGAAAAATGATATATATATGAATTATACGAAATTATATATATAAAAATACTATATGTTTTTTATTTAATTTTTCCATAATTAAAATATTATATAAATAAAATATATATGGAAATACATTAATACATAATATATGTAAACATTTTTGTCCATTTTACATAATAAAAAAACTTTAAATATGTGAATATGTATGGAAAATTCCAATTTATAATCAGCGATATTTATAATAACTACATATTCTAGAGAATTATATAATAATATGTATATATTTTAATATATATTTTGTTATTATGTAATTTATATATAAATATATTAAATAATATTATTCTAGTTTTTAATGATATATAAAATTACATATAGCTTATATGGTTCATAATAATACTTTAGTTTGATAAAGTTCATTGTTATAAAAAAAATATATTTTTTTTTAACATATAATTCATAGACGCGGATTCGATGCTCAGGTTAATTCTAAGAAATACAAAAGATTTATTAGTGTATTTTTATTTTAATTACAATCTGCATATAAAGAATTATTATGGGTATTACTGTTCTTGTCCAATAAATAATAATATATATACCTTAAATTTTTTATTATTATGACAGTTGTATTATTATTGACTTAATTTAATTTTATTAGAATTACTTCATTGTCCTTGATAATATAAATTGATAGCATAAAATGTTTTGAATCTTTATTCTTTATAAAATTAAAAAAATAAAAGAAAGTTCAATTCTGTTACAAAAAGGAAAAATGGAAAAATTTTAAAATAAATAAATACTCTTATTAAGACTTGAAAATGTAAAACAAATTAAAGTATTAACTTCTTTCTATTAAATGGAACTTATAAGTAATTATAATTTATTTAATTATATAAATTATAAACTGCTTACATTGTTAATTTTTATATATTAGCAAATTTATATGTAAAAGAATATTTGTTAATACATAAATATATTTCTTGGTAAAATGATTATGGTCAGAAAATAATACTAAACGTGAATCATTGTAAGTGTTAACATATGCAAATATAATAAAATGGAATAAAAATATATTTATGTCAATTTTTGCAACTTTGTAACTTAAAGAAATTATTTTAACATTAATAATTATTTTATTTTATTTTATTTTATTTTTTCTCATGTTTTATTTCCAAAACTATTTGCTTAAAATAGAAATATATATATTTGGACGCAAAAAATGCTTTCGTTTTTTTGTTTTTTATTTTAGAATTACTGTAGTAAATCAATGTGTAAGAAGAATAAGATAGATGACAACTTATATTTAACGGCATATCATCTACTAGAAGAAAATTCATTATATTAAATGTAAATTATGTTATAACTGGTAACAGGTGGAATTCTAAATTGCTAAATGAAGATATATCTAAAAATGACGAAGACAATATATCAAAAATAGAAGATCTAAAAAATGGGTGTATTAAGTGTAGATGCATTCGATAAATTAGACAAGAAAACGAAGCCATTTTTATTCAGTAGAATGGATACATTTTTTGGAAAAAAAATCTATAATATATTAGATTCATTAGATAAAAATAGGAAAAATATAAAAATTAATAAAAAAAACAGCAAATAAAAATATACGTAGAAAGAAACCTTCAGTTGTTATTCCAATCTTTTTAGTTTTATTGATATTATTAGTGTTTTCATTGTTAAGTAATGGATTTGGACTTAAATATAAAGCGCTTAATGCACTAGCAAAGACAAAGAAGACCGGTGGATCAGATGTACTACAAATTCGAAGTTTTACCTCAATTGGTGTAGCTCATGTATCTAAAGAAACTAAAATTCTTTTAGTAGTTGGTTCAGTAGTTTTTGAATTTGCATTAAGTTTATTTATCATAGGTATTATATATACTATTATGAAAATTGTAAAATATGAAAAGATAAAAAGAATGTAATCTTAATAATTATACTAATGAGTTAAGTTATTTCGTAAGAAAAATTTTTAAGTTCTAAAAGGGAGTTATGTAGTATTCTTAAAAATATTATATTTATAAGAAGAGTAAATGGAATTACATAATTTTTACGATAGCACATATACAAACATCTCTATTTTGATTTAAAACATAAAAATATACATTCCTTTTATTTATTGAATTTGATTAAATTATAATATAAATTAGTATTTTAATGTTGTTTTTGTCTTTAATTAAATCCATTAACATATAGTTTGTCTTCTCTTAATTATATTTTTTTTTGTAGAGTATATGTCGTTATATAAAGTTCATAAAAATAGGTGCAATTTCCATTTTGTTAAATTATTGGGAAAATTCATGTTTTGACATTAGATGATTCCCTTATTCTGTTTTTGTATCTTTTATTTATTTTTAGTAAAAAATGATTATTTCTTGATAGAATTAAAAAAATTGTATGATTTGTTTTAAAATATTTATACGTGCCTTTTTCGTATAGTATAAAACAAAAAGAGTGTAATTTAAGGTTTTTTTAATAATAAAAGTTAAGTTAACATTTATAATAAATATTATTATTTTAAATACATAAGAATAAGTATATACTGAATAAAAGCTTTTAATGTATGTTTAAGTTATTGGTGATCTATAAATGGAATTACAAAATTGATTTATATTAATATAATTACAATAATTTTGACTTATGTACAACATTTTCTTTTTTGATTTCTTAACTTTTTATTTAGAAGAATAATATTTTATGATCAAAAACTAGATTTTATATTGGAAGATCTGAATAATTCACTAAATGCATAATATTTTTTAATTTATCATTTTTTTCTATTATAGTATGCAGGAAAAAATATTTTGACAAATTGCAATTTTGCTGTTAGCGATATTTTAATCAAAATATAATTTTATGTTCATTTATTTGTACCTCTAAATGATGTTTTTAATACAATGTATTTTTAAATAAATAAACCAAAAATAATTTATTGGTTCATATATTATATGCAGTAAAATTACGAAATCATACATTTTACAAAAATTTTTGTTATTATCTGTATTTATTATGTACACTTAATACTACGTATTTAATATGCGTATGGTAAATATATTTCACTCTAAATATCTATAACTTGATTATGATGTATTTACTATTTTTACACCAATTTTAATTTTAATCTCCTTTTTTCTATTCTTTTTTAAATTTTATTAATATTTCTTCTAAAAGTATAGATTTTATTTAAAAAGAATATATGCATAATGTAAACAAATTTTAAAAATTTTAACTTAGAAATAATGGAATAATTTAAATTTAATTATAGATTATAATTTTAAAAATTTACAATACATATATAAGAACTTTGTTTTTTATATTTTATTTTAAAATTGATATTTTTTAGTACATTAGTATCATATAATTATGATTTTTTAAATATAAAATAAATCATAAGAAAAACGTGTTTTAAAATTAAAATTATTCAAAATTTGTAAAAATGTTTCCATTATAGTTCATCATTACTATTATTATATTGTTGTAATAATTAATATTTTTTAAAAATAATAATTATTTGTTCCAAAATATAATGTTTATAAAAAAATAATTATTAATAAGGAGTTGAAATTAGAATTAGCATTAATTCTCTTAATATGCAAAAAATTGTAATATCTACATTTTGTACATTATGTATTTTATACAAAATGAATGTTTTCATGTATTAAGAAATCATAATTTTATTTTTTAATTTTATTTTTGAATAGGATTAATATAATAATTACTTAGTTAATTTACTACACTAAATAAAGAAATTCGTATTTTAAATGATTATTAATACATTTAAATTATGTTATTAAATTAATGTTATTTTTTATAAATAATATTAAGGTCAAAATATGATAATAAAATTTTAGAGTTCTCTTACATTTTCCATGTTGTAAAATATATTATACTTATTATATGCATATTATTAATTCCTTATGAAAAAAAAATATAGCACTCCTTTTCACTGAAAAAATATTTATTATTAATAATTTGTTATTAATCAGATATAATACAATACTAAAAATCTACATTATGATAAAGAAATTTAAGTTATTCTTTTTTTTTTTAAATTGCGGCATTTAACTTTTTAATATAGTTATGCCGTTTTAATAGTGAAGTGGTATAATATATCTTTATTAATGATACATTTACTATTAATTTTTGTGTTTTCTTTATTTCTATTATTATTTCGTATTAGCATGGATTTATTTATTTTTTTATATTATGAATAATTCTTTTGTTATTTTAGAGTAACTTTTGTAAATATTTAGATGAAAAGAACATTAATGATGAAAAATTATATATAAGAACTTATCGTTTACTATCAAAGAATAAAAAGGAAAAGTGCTCGAATATCATATGGAAAAAAGTAGATATTCCAAATAATGGAGAATACGAAAATAAACATGTATATAAAAATGGAGGAGTATCCAAAGGAAAAAGTAATCTGCAAAAAGAATATATATCAAATAGCTCAGGAGGATATAATCACGTAGGGAAATGTAAATCTTCGGACTACAATAAGATAAATATCAATTATGGCAAAAGAATATTAGACAAAATATATTATAAAAATTTAGTTAGGTATAGTAAAAATGCTGATTTTAAGTTCATAACGAAGTGTATACAATAAAAAGATGGAGCATTTTTTGCTTTATTTGTCTTCCATTTAATAGTTGGAGTAGCATTTGCTATGTTAATATATTTGTTGTATGATGAGCTCCGCTCCATATCTTCTAGAGATGTATTAAAATATTTTGGATCATTATATATATTATGGATTATAGTTTTAGTAAGGCTTTTTTATATCTTAAGAAAAACCGTAAAATATATAATGTTATTACATTTAAAAAGTAAAATGAACTATACAGAATAATCTTTTTTACGTAAAATAGTATTTTATAACGATTAAAATATATAATTTTCTAATTGATGTACACAATTAAGAAACATACATATAATTTCAGAGATATAGTAGGTGTACCTGCAGGTGATGTTTTTTTTTGATCCTCAACAGTAAAATGTTACACTTTTAATTTTTTCATAAATTTAAATATTTTAATTTTATTCACATTTAATTTCAAAGTATTTTTTGCTTTTACAACTATATTGTCATTTATATATATAATTCTGCATATAACAAGATTTTATTGTAAAATATAACTTGATATAAATATATAAAATCACAGTTTATATATTTTCATTGATATGTGTGTCAATTTATATTTGTAATTGTAAAACAAACAGGAAGGACCTTATTTTATCTTATTTTAGACTTATTTACTATTTTTTGAATTAATTAAAAAATGTACGATTAGTCTTTATTATTAAGAATATACGTCACTCGTTTTTCGTTTGAAGAAAGGAAGTGAATGAATGTACTAATTTTGTTATATATACGTTTTCATTTTTTTACTTTTTATGTTTGTATATATATAGCAGATTAACAAGTTGAATCGATCTTATCACAATACATTTTTGTTTTTTACTTAAAAGATAGATCTGCTTTCTAAGAGCTAAGTTTAAATTTAAAAAAAAGAAAGCCAACGAAACATAATATACTAGATAATATATGTAATTTCAGATCATATATATTATAACCAATTTCTATTTATTTTGCTTTCTTATATTTTCGTTATTATAAAATAATTTGTTCAATCAATAATAAAAATTTTTTATAAGCCACAAAAAGGCATAGATTATTTATAACATTTTAAATAGAAGATGAAAGATAAACAAGATTTTCTTTTATTTTAATAATTTTATTTTAATATATACTTTTATTGAATTAAAAATATTATTATATTTAAGTATTATTATACATTACAATTTCTGGTCATAGTAGGTTCCACTACTTAATGTAACAAAAAATATCAATTTTATTTCTTTTTTAGTTATTTTTGCATGAGCTCCCTCACTAATATTTTTATATACGAAAAGGAATAAATATTCAATTAATAAAATTGGTTAATTTATTAATGTTTGTTCTATATTTTACTCATTATATTTATTGATCTATATATTTTATAATATATTTATTAATTAATTTAACTTTATTTATATATATATTTTTTTATTAGCCTTATATTCTTTAAATATATGAAAACTTATATACAGTATAAATGTGCTAAATAAGTTTTGAATATTGTAGATTTATTAAAAGAAATTAATATTAATAAAGTACTAAATTAAAATAAGAAAAATATCGTTGCAAAAATATATTAGTTGAAAATCGAAATTTCACTTATTTCCTTGATTAATTTATATATTTTTGTCCTAATATATTTTAGTAATCCAATTATTAGTAATATAATATTTAAAAAGAATTAATATATTTATAGTAAATACTAATGTTAAATGTTCAATTAATGAAACAATAGTTCAATAAAATTTTGTTTGAACATATATATAGTATACAATAATATATTTTTAAATCACATACTGGAATAAAATATATTATATATCTTATAATTATATAATATTAATAACATCACTGATTAGAAGATACATAATCAATTATAATAGGATAAATATTCAAAAGAAATGTGTGATATACCTAGTATTATAACTAGAATAATTCAAAAAAATTAATATATATATATATATAATAATACCTTACGTTTATATTATATACATTTAATAAAGAAAAATTATATATTTCAATATTTATGGTTAAAATTATTTCTATGAAATAATGAGTATTTATTTGTATTATATAATTTTTAGTTGAAAGCATTTATAGAGGATTATTAATTTTGCAGTTCTAACCCGTTCCAATGAATAAAAGTATTCCTATATTTATCATTTTATTATTATACATACATGATTTTAATTTAATTATATTTATAGAAATATATTTAAATATTTATGATAAAATAAATTGATTTCCAGAAATGATTACTCTTCTTATTTATAACATAATAAATCATCTGAATGAATAAATATTTCTATTAAATATATAGTAAAATGAAAAAAGTTTTAATAAAAATATTTATTCCTAAGTATTCTTGCGAATTTAAATTAATTCAATTATTATAATTAAAACTAGTCTTTACACTTTTGTAATTTGTTTCATAATATAACCTATAAAGTGCCTTTTTACAAATTTTTACGTATTACTCCCTTTTTTATTTGGAATAAATTAAAATTATTAAGATATATGTTTATAAAAAAATAAAAGATTATAAAGGGTATTATATAGGTATTATTATGGATGTTATGATATGATTACAAATAATGTGATAGAATAAAAATATAATTATACTAATTATTTCAATTTCCCTTATTAATTTAATAAAATTATTTTAAATGTATTATTTTTTTTGTTTTTACAATTTTAATAAAATTTTTTTATATATAATAAATTTATAATTATTAGGCATTGTCTTATAAGAAAAAGTTATAATATATGGATACAATATAATTTTATTGTTATTGGAAGTTATTATGTAATATAAAAACATTAGTTGTTTATAGATTCTGTTAAAAATGTTTTTGTAACAGTATGTATATAAAAGAAATAGTATATTTTGAATTTTTTCAAAATTTTTCATTAGTAAATTATTTTTATTATACCTTTTTATATTTTAAATTTATATTTACTCTTTTATACTGTAATATATTATGCCTATAAATATTTTTGAATTTACTAAATTGTATACATGGTTTTATTCTAAGTTTTATTTTTCCTAATTTTTCTTTAATATATTAATATTTTTCCAAATATATGTTTATCTATATTTTTAAAAGGATTAAATAATATATGGAATTTATATTTATATATATATGCCATTAAATGAAAATAAATTATATTCAGATTTATATACAAATTATAATATTATAAAAACACTAAGTAAAAATATAACATTAATTATTATAGTACCCTTAAAAATATACGTTCATTACGGAATTCCTTGTAAAAATAAATTTTATTTATTTAATATATAATAGTTTATAAAAAAGCATGTTTTTCTTTTTGGATATGTACTAATCTGTATTTTAAATAATTAAAAATATTTTTCTTAACTTTATATATTTTTGCTACTATTCATACTGCTACAATAATTAGTATTATTTAAATGGAGGAAAGTCTACAAAAAAACTTATAAAATTAGAGTTATTTAGAAACAATGTAAAAGTTCATTGTTAGCTTCTAAATATATATGACTGTACATTTTCTACATTATATATGTTCTTTTAAATAAAAAAAAAAAAAAATGTGCTCTGAATAAATAATCATTTATTTGTTTGTAGCTTATATAATACTCCTCTTTTTTATATTATTTTTTTTTTTTTTTAATACAATAAACCATTTCTTAAATTATTCTGTATCAATTTTAATGTTAATCTTAATTTGCGAAATTTAATATAAGCTATATCTATATAAGTTCAATGTATTCCTTTTAAAATAATATAAAAAAATCAAAAATAATATAAGATGTTTATTTTACTATTTGAAGGAATTAAAATATAATTTACATTTTTATTAGTCGATATATAATATCATTAAAGAAACTTACAATGAAATAAGTTTTTAAGCTCTTCTATTTTATTAAAATATTTACATTAACACTTTTTATTATGGCCTACAATTATAACGGTAATATAGTATTATTATAATATTTCTAATTTTTTATTTTTTTGGGTTTGAACTTTTGTTTTTAGAAAGTGAATATTTTTAGTATAGAAATATATATACTTATAAATTATAAATGTTAATATTCTTTTTTTTAGTATGACTATGGTAAATTTACAGATAAGAATTATAAACTAGATGATTGTTCATATTTATCAACAAATAGATTTTTATCATAGAGTTCGCTGAATATAAAGTTAGCTGGAGATTTATTGTATGACAGGGGTGACAATAAATTAATAAATGAAAAGAAGGATATAATTAAAAATGGCAAATTCCCTAAATCACGAAGAAAAATAATAAAAGAAATTTTATTAAAATAAGAGGAAAAATATATATTACGTATAAAATAAAAAAACATTACTTAATAGAATGGATACGTTTTTTGAAAAAAAGATATTCCATCAATTAGATTTTGTTGATAGATTTATGAATAACATGGAAATTAATGAAAAAACTGCAAGAAGAATGATAAATAAAAAGATTTTTTTTAGGAGTTACTGCACATTTTTCAGTTTTACAGACAAGTTTAATGGTTTTAATATTATACTTTTTATTTGTAAAATTAAAAATAGATGAAGTTAACGGTGAAATAGGAATTACTAATGTTATACCAAATGAAGTATTATTTGTTTTTTCAGCAATTTCAATATTTGTTACTGCCTTAATAATATTAGTTATTATTTATACTTCCATAAAATGTGAAAAATATAAAAGAATAAAGAAAAATAATAGTAAAAATTGTAATAATATTGTTAATTCAGTGGACCATAAAAACATTTAATATGGAATAAAAATATATTCAGTATCCTTAATTATAATACATTCATAAGAAATGTACATATAGTTAATTTTTACAATACCAGTTACATACACATAAATATTTTAGAATGAAGTATAAAAATATGTATTTGTAATTCCTAGATAGTTTGATAGTTTTTATTTTTTAATTTGTATGTTAAGGAATCCTTTGATCTTAGTATATTGGCAAAATAGTTACATGTGTACGCAGGTGTATTTGTATACGAAGTATATGCATGTTCCATAGAATTCATATAAAAATGTGTATTTATTATATATTATTTAAATTAATAGGAAATTTTAAGTTACTCTTAAGTGGTGAAAATAATTTGTTTTCATTACTTTTTTATTCATTTAGTCAAAAAAGTTTATTTGGTAAACTAATTAAAAAACATATATTATTTTGTTCAAATTAATATTAAATGTCTTTTCTGTATTTTATAAAACAAGTAGAATGCATTTATTTTTTTTTTTTAATTTTGTCAAAAGAACAATTAGTTATTTTTGATTTTATATGATATTATGATAAAAGTATTATAATGCGTATTTAATACAAAACCTTATTTACTATGTGCTTAAATTTATGAACAGTTTAAGTATGAAATATAAATATGTAAAAAATTTTATATTTTTTTTAATAATGAATTAATTATAGATGAATACTAATTTTGAAAATAATAATTTAATGCGTCTAAATAAGACCTATATACATGTAATACAATGCTTACTAAAAATGTAATTTCAATTATATTATATAAGTTTTATCGAAATTTACAATTGAATGAAACCTTATAAGTACATATATAACTTTTATTTTTTAGTTAATATTAAATTTATAAGTATTTATTAAAATACTTAATTTTGTATAATATTTATGTTTATAAGAAATAATTAAATTATTATTATATACAGATAAATATATATATTTATGTTGCATATAATAACAAATAAAAATTACTGTTTATAATAAAAACTGTTACATTATTTATAAAAGAGTTTTAACAAGAAGTAACATATATGTTTAAGATTCTTATATATTTTTATTTTTAATGGGTTATAACGCATATAACTGTGCAAATTTTATTGTAACATTTTACTTTCTGTATGTTTTCCTTCATATTTTATATTTATATATATAATAAAATTTATAAGATAAAATACATATCTTAAAATAAATATATGTATTTTTTTAATATCATTTAATATATATATTTTTATAAAAAATGTTTTAGAACAATATTATAAGTTTCTGATGGAAATATATAGTTGGTAATAATTTAATATTACATAATCACTAGAATATCAGGTGTTTTACCAACATAAGAATGTATAAATGAACAAGTGTTTTCAAATTAGAACATGAAAAACATTTTAAACTTTGTTTAGAAATTATTATCTAATAATATTCAACACTTCTCAGATGTAAATTGTGTATATAAATGTCTCTATATGAAGTCATATTATTTTTTATATATTTCTCCGTACCAGAGATATAACATTTGAATATATAATTTATCAGATTCATTAACATATTTTTATATATATTAATAATTATTTAATTAATGTGGTAAAATTTATAACTGCAATCTTTATGCATGCGTTAATATCCAGCGAAAAAAGTTAAAATTTTTTTTTTTTTTATTTTAAGAGGTAAATGAAAATAATTAATATATATAATGTACATATATTTTATTGAATGAAGGACACCATAATGGCCCATAGAAATTATATATTAATTTAAAGATTTTTTCAATTTAAGGTATGATTATATTTAAAAAAGTATGTAATATATGAAAAAGGAAAAGAAAAAAAAAAAAAAAAAGTTATATATTAAATAAACGATGAAATAATAGTAATAGAAAATCAAAATATATTATTTACAACGTTAGTAAAAAGACTAAAAGAAATTTTATAATAAATTGATGCATTTATATTAACTTATTTTTGAGAAATGGAATAGCAAATCAAAGTTCGCATTTTAGAATGTAACTTGGAAAATATGTTTTACGCAAATATCTTGTGAGTAAGATATATCCACGAAATTACTAGATGATGAATTAATATAGGTGAATTTTAGAATATATCTAATATATACCTTAACATTTATAGAAAGGATATTATATGTTATTAACAAATTTACTTAAATATGTAAATTATCCTTTTTAAAATTATTTAAAGAGTCCTTATATTTATGTATGCAAAGTTACATATAACAGTAGAATAATTTTATATATACTAGGGAAAGTCATGTTGTACATGTAATATATTAACAATGACAATCATAGTATGCATATTACTGATGAATACTTCAATGAATATAAAAAATAAATCAATAAATATACGCAAGAAATGTAAACTACAGTATAATATAATTTATAAATAATATTTTAATAAATGATATTTTCAAAAAAATTAATAATTTTATGTAACATGATATAAAATGAAAGATGAAAATTAAATTCTCCTTACATTACCATTATGTAACTTATATATTATATATTTTCACTTGAACATATATAAATATTGCATGTTTTGAAGATCTTATGTTAGTATGTGATCAATTTGAAATATATGAATATAAGATTCATATATATATGGAAATTAAAGCATTAAAAAGAAATACATACATATATGCATAAGTTTGTAAAACTAATGCATGAATTAAAATATATAATTTTGAGCGAATAAATTAGTATATCTATTAGTAATAGCATAATTAGATTATGTAGTGAAGTGTAAGTTTATACTAAAATATTATTAAAAATTAAAAGAATTAGGTAATAAAAAATTTATAGGACTTATTTATTTTATTTTGTTATTTTTAAAAAAAAATATATGCTTGAAAAAAATTATTTCTATATATTATTATAATCATGTAGGAAATAAAAAAATAATACAATAATATAAAAACAAATTTATAAAACGTCAGGAATGAATATTATATAAAATTTACAGGTACATAGAAAAATGTTATAAGATTAATAAGAATATATAAAATAACAAATTCTTTTATTGTATAGGTTCATAACATAGAAAAAATCATATACATTAGAAAAACAAAATGAAACTGTTTTTTTAATGTCTCTATAATTTAATGAAATCCCTAAAATATTTACTAAGTGATAATTAAACTAATCTAGTTATGATAGAACAAGATAATAGAAATTTCAATGAATAATAAGAATCCTTTTAAATGAGATAGTCGCTTCATATAAAAATTAATTCATTTTAAAAATAAGTAGTCTAATTCTTCTTTAATTATTTTTTTAATTAAAAAATTGTTTTTAATTAAATAGTTTTCTTTATTTTTCTTAGTTTATTTAGTTTTTCGTTATTGGAAAATGTATTATGTGATTTTATATATAAGCTTAGATTAATTTTTTTCTATAACTGATAATTTTATTATTGCTAGTCACTTTGTTATAAACGAAGCATAATAAAAATAATAGGGTTTATAAAGTGTTTATTAATAATTATATTTTTAATATAAAATAATTTATTCATATATATTTTATTTTAATTTAATTTTAGTTATACAAATATATGTTATATGTTGTATATATATATATATATATTTGTATAAAAAAATTATAAATTTTATAAAATATTCATTGTAAAAATTAATAAATAAATGTATTTAGAAATTATTATTATTTTCCTGTTATATTATTTAAAGAAAAATATTTGTACCTACTTATTTGTGAATATATACAAACATAAATTATATACAATTTATTATCATGTTATCTAATAGTTATACAAAAAATATAAGATCGTAGCTTGTTTCTTTTTGTACTCATAAACATATATATTAATTATTTATATGAACAATATATAATAAAATAGTGTATTGTAAATTTATTAATATATTTAGTAGCTATAAATAATTGTATTTCAATTATATGAACTTTATAATAGAATATATATTTGATATATAAATAGAGTGTTAATATAGATAATCTTTTTAGAATATAAAAATTTTCATATTTAATGTAATAACTTAAAATTTTCTGGTCAAATCACTTACTATAACTTACTGATAAATTTTTTCTTAGATATTATGAAATATCCTATAATTAGTAAATAGAAATATTTTTTTAAATATCATTATTTTAATTTATTATTATGGTTAAATACATTTATGTATAGATTTTTATGAAACGCATTTTTTTTATATTATATATACAAATAATATAAGATAAATAAAATTCATAATTACATTCTTTATATATAGTAGTATAAAATATCTATATAATAAACTTTTTTTCTTTAGACAAATCATATATTTAGATGTATTTCGAAATAGTTTTTTTTTTCTATTAAATAAATAACTGTAATATATACGATTTTTCATGCACTATTTTTTCTAATAAAAGTCATTTATTATGTTTGTTTTTTTGCAGATTCAAATAAAAATGATAATATAATATTAATGATTATTTTAATCTTACAGTATTAAACTTAAAAAATTATTTTTTTTATATTAATTATTGTATGCGTAATTTTCTATGTAAAGGTATATCCCAGATTAAGGGAAAATGAAACTAGCATGTATATAATTGTACATGGAGAAATTAAAAATATTTGTAATAAGAATTTTAATAAAAAAATCAATTATTTTTATTATTTATTTATGTTTTTGTTAATACAATGTATTATTATAATTTATTAAAATATTTAATCTATGTAAATTATAAATATATACATGGATATATGGAATAATTCCACAATGAAAATATTTTTTTTTATGATATTACTGTTTCATTAAAATATATGTAATTAATTAAAAACAAAATAAAAAATTGAGCACATGAATATAAATATGTTTTTTTTAAAAAGTGTTTAACTTTAAATTAATTAAAAATTTTACTTTCAAAAATTATGGCACAAAAATAAAGAATCATCTTTATTTACCTTTAGAATACATAAGCCTTTATAGATTAAATAATATAATATAAATTAATTTTATTAAACGTTTTATACACTTTAAAATATTATAAAGGTTTAAGATATAATTAAAGCTTGTGTTATAATTATCGTAATAAAAAATATTGTTTAAATTATTTTTTTTTCTACTATTATAATGCTATAAGAGTATCTTATTAGAAATAATCAATTTTTCTAGAATATAATATTCATAGAAATAAAGTTAATAAAAAAAAAATCATTAAAACGAATTATTGTTCTCTTAATATATGGAATAATTATTTATACATATCTTCTATCTTCTATAATCTATATAAACTCAATACATAAAAATGTTGATAAAGCGTATATTTTTTTTTATTTTGAAATAGTTTAAACAAAAAATTATTTAATAACAGTACTATATTAAATTATGTATTTTGAATATTTATGATTGAATCGAAATGTAATATTTTTATTAAAATTTAATTTTTTTATACAACATTCTATTAAAAATATTATAATAGATTTTTAAAGTTTTTTTTTTTTCTTCCATCGTTATGGACATTTTAATTGTATATGTTTTATCATGAATTCACAAAAAATAATAAAAGAAAAAATTAAAAGAATATTTATGATTTCTTTATTATTAAAGAATATTACATTGTTGTCAATTTTTTCGTTACTGAATGTATTATAATATTTATGATCTCTATATTGTAACAAAATATGAAGATACTATTTTTTATGAATATTAGTACGTTTACACTTTTAACTTGGATATATCATTTCTATTATGATGTAATATAATATTATTATTTATTTAAATATATACTAGTCTCATTTGTCAATTTATATTTGTATTAATAAATTTTTTTTGCTTGAAATTGTTTATTCTTCAAGAAACATATATAAACACATTTTTTTTAGCTTACACTTAAGAAATATTTAAATAAGAACTGCATCCCTAGTAGAATATTAGTAACAAGAAATTATCGATTACTAGCACACTGTAAGAAGGATAACTATTCAAATAATTTAGGTTTAAAAGGAGAGCTATCAAATTATGGAGTGAACGAAAAAAAAAATATATATAACAATAATAAGAGGTATAAAGAAACAAACAAACAGTCAAATGGTAGTTCATCAAAGAATAAGGTATACTACAAACATGATAATAAAAAAAAATCTTATATATTTGAAACAAAAAAATATTCCCACCTTGAAAAAAAAATATTCAAAGAACTTGATTACATTGATTTTCTCAAAAGAAACAGGACTATTAGTGATAAAACTTACAAAAAAGTAATACTTAAAAAATTCCGATTACGACTAGCTTTACCTTTATTTTTTGTCTATTTTTTGTTATTGTCACTCTTATTAGATTATATTTTTAATTGTGGACTTGTTAAAGGTTTGTTTAAGGTTTTAATGTGCACTCTTGGTAAAAAGTGGGGAAAACCCTTGCGTAGTTGGATAATGAATAACAATTTAAAGTGGATAGGTGTAGATGTAGTAAATATATAAAAAAATGTATACTATTTTTAATAGATCATTTTTTAGTATTATACTATATTTTTTAGTTCCATTTATTATAGGAGTTATTTTTATATTGATGTTGTTTTATTACCATAAGAAGGTTAAAAAATATGAAAAAATTAAATTTAGGAAAAGGTAACTTAAATGGTATTAAATGTTTCCATTTTTAAGGAAATAGTCAATATGAGCTAATACCTATTTTTTTTTTTAGTTTTTTATTTAATAAAAATAACATTATTTACATAAACTATAAGTCCTTCATATGAGCGCCCTTTTTGATTAGTCCCAATAAAAATGTGCACTTTTAATTTTTTGGTTAATATAAATGTTTTCATGTTTTTCACTTTGAATTTGAAGTAATTTTCATAGATTTGTTGAATACTATGGATCATATATTTATTTCTATATTTATTAATATTTGTTTGAAAGATACATATATGCCTTAAAATTAATATATGAAAGCTTAATATATCTAATTTTAATGATAACATTTGCTGAATTACATATTATATTTTGCAAAATATAGTATTAATTAGTTTTTAATCTCTCTTGGAACCTTAAATTATTATATTTTGAGTAAATAAAAAAATTTATTATTGGTTTAAAATTAAAAATAAATGTGTCCTATTTTGTTAAAGCCAAAACGACTTGAAAATATCTTGTTATATATATATATATATATATATATTTTTAATAACGGAGGAAATAAAAATATTTATTAGGAAAAATAATCTTTAGTATAAAATATTGTGACAAATATTTATTTTTTAAAATTTTTTTATATATATTTTATTTTTTTTTGTATCATATAAATGAGAAGATATAAATGTATAATAGGGTAATATTCTTTATAAATAGAGTTTAGAGCTTATTATTAGTGTTTTAATATTGTTACACTTTCTGTATTATCTTATTCTTTTATCTTATATTACTGATTAATTTTGAGATTAATTTTTTTTTTAAAAATAAAAGTATAAACTTCATAGTTATAAGCAAGAGAAATCTATATTTATTTGTGTACTTAAATACAAAAAAAATAAGTTCTATACATTTTGAATTTTAAAAATAATATTTTAATCTGTAAAAAAATATATATTTTTTAAATCTTATATATTTAACGCTTAAATTAAAGCAATATTTTGTTAATGAAATTATTTGTTTATAAAAAATAAATAATTAAAAATATGCTGAATTTGAAGGTTAACCAAATAAAAGTTTTTTATAGATTAATTATCTTGAAAATATTTATACTTTGAATTACAAAAATAAATAATTCAGGAAATGTAACATTATTCCTTTTATAATTTTTTTTGTTATGTACCTCATTACATATTTCACAATGTATAAAATATATATAGAATAATAAATTATTAAGGAAAAGTTAAAAACTACTATTAAAATTATTTAACAAACAAAATAACATCTTTATATTTATTAGTACTACGGACAATAAGATGAGATATTTATTCTCTATTAAATTTATGATTACTATAAATGAATATGAAAAATAAAAATAAATATCTTCTATTTACGAAAATTCTTGCATTTATCCTTTTTATATGAACATGACAATGTTTCAATAATATGAAATAATTTCTATAATGCCAATTTTTTGTTCAAATATTTTGAGTGTGATGTTAAATATAATCAGAGGAATGTTAAGACTAAATTAATAAATAAAACTAGGACTGTTCGTATAATCCTAGGAAATATATATTTATATGGAATAGTTATAATAAGTGAATATTATGAAATTCCTAATTCAAAAATTAGTGTGCTGCCTAAAACTTTTACTTATTGAAAAACAAGATCCTACCTTTCAAAAAATTTAACATGTATTTGAATATACAGATAATAAGTTCCCTAGTGAGTATAAAAGTGTAATTCCATAATAATCCTAAAGAAAAGAATTACCTTTCAATTTTTCTGATTATATGAATATTTCTATGTTGCTTGTTACTATATTTATGGGTGCGTTTGTCGTATTCTTCCTTTTTGTATAATGCATATAAATGGAATTAATAAAATGTAAATTCTATTTGTTAGTATTAAAATTCACTTTCGTTAAAAAATTATAGTTATAAAGTAATTTTGTATATGTTCTTTATTTTAATATATCCATACGATTGCCCCTTTTGTATGTTATATATATATGAGGGTATTAATATGGACAAAATAATTTTAAAATAGTGCTTCATAAGAACATATTTATGAATTATTAATGCATGGATAAATGTATGTTCATTTAAATTCTTTAAATAAAATAATTTTTTCCGTTTTTTTTCATTTATAAATATCCTTATTATATGAAACATTTGATATATATCATTTGAAAACAACAATGTTAAATTTGTTGTATAATAAATTAACATTTTAATTCTATTTAATTCTAAGGGGGGAAATAATGATAAAAGTTTAAATATAGTTATAAATAAAAAATATATATTCTTTCAATTTTTTTAATAAAGTTTTTATTTTAAGAAATTTTTTTTTTCATTTAATAAATTTATTTCGTTTTTGTTAATAATTTTATATTTTTTAATTCAATACGAAGATCCTCAGAAAAACTAGCCCATGAAATAAAGAGAAATATTTTTCAAAACTATGTTAACAAAATATTCTTGTGATAAATTATATTTGTTAAAATTAAAATGCGAAGAAAAAAAAATAAAAAAGGAACAAGTATTATATTGTATTTATATTAAATATTTTATTTATTTACAACATTATGTATATGGGTAAAATTTTATTTTTTTTAAAGTACTTTTTATTATTTTTTTTTTAATATGTTATGAATATTATAGCTTGATGCAGCAATATAAACATTACCTTTATTTAAACGTGATTCAAAATTTATAACAATTCATACGTTGTACTGAATCTTTTTTTCAGCATAATAAATATATTATATATTTATTTATTTGTTTATTTATAAAGAATATAATATATAATATTAAAATTGATATGTTCAGTATGTATATTTTTAACATAATATAAATAGAAATATTAGAACAATAAAAAGTAATATAGAACAAAAAAAAGTATAATTAAATGTACGTATATTTAAGAAAATATAGCTCTTTAAATAACAGATTTTTTTTTTCTTTTTTTTTATTTAATATGTATAAATGCCTAAAGTAAGAGCTGTTGCATACATTATTAAAATATGGTACTTACATATTTAAATGGTAGCTTATATTATTTCATACTTGACTTAATAATTATCTATATATTATAATAGAGAATAAGTTCTTAGTAAAATATATTCAAATTAAAATAATAAAATATATTCTGATGATAAATATATTTTTATTTTTGTTTTAGTTATATAGATAAATTTAGAATCGCATAATACTTCAAAAAAAAATTTGTTTTATATTTGATTAGAATGAAAACGAAGTTAATTATATTTATAGATATTATAGTAATGTAAAATAGTTGATATTATTGTTATATTTATTTAATATCGCTTAACTCTATTAGATTAGATGTTTTCATTCTATATATAATATGTTTAGTATTAAATTCTCTGACTCTAGCACTTATATTTCAAAATATGATTCCATATTTTATCAAATATCTGTCTATTTAGTAATGGCAATATCAAAATTATTATATATGTATTAATTCTACATTAGTATATAATGTATTTTTATTATTATATATAATCAGACTACACAAAAAATATTTTTCACTGTTCTTAGTGATAGTGTTATACATGTTCATTTATCCTATTGCCCCTACATAAATTATATGGATGAATTTGCCATAAAAAATATCATATATCCTAACTACTTTAAGGTTGAGTAATAACATTAATATTATTAATTAATATTAATATATTTTAAATCCATAATATTTTTTCTTAACGGAAAAACAAAATTTCCACAAAAGAATTATTATTTAATTTTAGATTGTTTATTTTACCTCAATTGAAGTTAACATGAATATTTACATAAGAACTTTAAATAATTCTCTTAGAATAATACTCAGCTGTATCTTAATATTTTGCAATGTTATTATTATAAATATTTATTCTATAATTTTTGTTTTTTTTGTATTTTTTTAAAATACATTTCAATTAACATGTATAATTATTTATTTTATATTTTCAATGACTATTATAATTGAAGAGTTATAGATTAGAATTATTTAGAGTACGATGCGGTATTTAGTATGTCTTGTAATTTATGTATATATGGTAATTTTTAGAATAATGACTATTTAACTGAATATTGTATTGATCTAGTTATTTACAAATTTTTATATTTTTTTCAATTTAAGTCAATATCATTCTCCAAATGGAGCAAAATAGTATTAAAAAATACATATTTGCATATGGAAAACTATTACGGAAGTAGATTATTTTAATAATTAAAGAGCCTGTAGAAGAGCATTATTATTTTAAATTGAAATTATTTATGATCTGAGAAAAAGAAAAAATATGTAAAGAAATACAATAAATGTTAATATAATTACTGGAAAATATTAGATAAAATATTTCTGAGTATTATTAGAATGTGCTACTTGTGTGAATAACTTCAGGAGTGAAGTTTTTAAATTAACTAAAATTCATTGAGATTGAGAAGTTCAAGAATATCTTTGACAAAATTTATGTATAGTCAACTTTTGTACATATTCATATAATTTTTATGGGCACAATATTCATATTTAAAGATTTGCAATTTTTTAGAAAATGATTGTTATTTTGAACAATATATTTGTTTATAAATTATTATATAATCAACCATATATTTCAGAATGTATGTATTGATAATAGAATAAGTACTTTGTAGAAATAGTAAAACAAATATTTTATATAAAGGATTTAAAAATGGGAACATTTCTAAACCATGTTTCCTTTTTAAAAAGCTAAAAAAATATATATACAAAAATAAATTATAGTTGTAACGATATATATGATACATTACATTCTATAACAATTTAACGTGAAAATAAATATGTTATATTTTGTAAGTATTTTACTGCGTCGCTAGTATAAATAAGATAATAATATTTTTAAATTTAATATTACCTTATATATAACTAGTTTTATTTTTATGTATTAAATATATAATATCATAATTTTAAAAGCGTGTAAACTTTATCAATATATATATAACAAGATATACGTGTTGTATATATAATTAATGGGGAAGAAATTTAATATTCTACAAAGAAATTAAACAATATGAATATGATTTCTTAATTAAAATAAAAGTATAAATATTATAGTCAATTATTTATATTTTTTTTAAAAAAATAGAAAAAAAAGTATGTTTAAAAAAAAATCATTGTTGCTAAAACTGAAAAAACACACGTATTGCTAAATTGTTAGAAGATTTTTACTATATAATTTTCGTATACATTATATTTATTTTATTTTTTATGTTTTTTTATATATTAAAAATGTTTAATATATAATTTATATAGTAATATAAGGTGTCATAAAAAACTAAAACGGACAAATTATGATAAAAAATAGAAGAAATTGAATAAGAGTTTTCATAAATATTGAATGTATAATATAATATGTATATTAAAAAGTAAAATATAATAATGTTAATTTTTTTATTTTAATAATAGTTTTATAAATTTATCTGTCTCTTCTCATGTTTAATCCTTTTAATTATACGCTTGGAAAATGGTATTCCTTCAGAGCTTCATTATTATGTTATATTTCACATGATTAAAATAATATTCGGTATATATAAAACAATTTTACAGTTATCATTCTCTTCACCATAAAATAAACAAAATATAAAAATTTTGAAATAATGTATTTATTCTTTAAAAAATATATTTAGTAGAATATTATTTATTTATGTATTAATGTCGATTTATTATGAAACATCTGCAAATTTTGTTTTTAGTATTATGTGTTTTATGTAGTGTAAATAATAGATAATATATTAGTTCTAAATTTACAAATAGATAATTACTAAATCATATATATTTATCGAATATATTGTTATTCTTTTTCATTTGTTATATATAAATTATATCTTGTATATATTATTCTTATTTGTAAATTTATTTCCATTTACATGTTTTTAACTTAATGAATTTATATGTTATATTTTTATACCGGTTTTACCTTTAATCTCTCTTTTTTTTTTTTTTTTTTTTTACTTCATTAATTTTTATTTTTGAATATATATAATTAATTTAGAAGAAAAATTAAAAAATTATGTAAATGAATATACAGTTTTTTAATTAAGAAACAATAGTACAAGTTAAACCTATTTTTAAAAGTGTAATACTGAAAAATTATGGCACCAAAATAAAAAATTACTCTTTATTTTATAGAATATATGTTTCTTCATAGATTATGTAGTTCGACATAAATTCCTCTTTTTAAAAAAATTGTATATAATAAGAAACTCTATTTACATAAGGAGAATTTAATGTATTTGTTATAATTAACGTATGTAATTTGTTTTTTGTTTTTCGTAATTACTATTATTGTATCATTGTAATAATTAATATTTTATTAATACCATTAGTGTTTTCTAAATAAATATTAATGAAATATGAAATATTTACTGTATAACCTTCATAATATTAGTAATTATTATTTTAATATATAGAGGAATATATTACGTTTATATTCTCTACATTCAGTAATGTATAAAAAAGAATATTTAAACCTGATAAGTATTTACATATTTATTTCATAATTTATTCTGAAAAACAATAAAATACTACATAATTCATGCACATTATTAAATAATTAATTTATATATTTTATGTATTTATAAATTAAATTATATTAAGAAAAGTTATTTTTCATTTAATTAAAACTAAGATAAATATTATATAATACATTTAAAAATTTATTTTTCGTTGTAGTTATTTTGATGTACTTTATATATATGTATATTTATTATGTATATAGGAAGCGCTAATAAGAAGAAATTATTTTTTTAAATATTTTATTCTATCATTTGAAGTGTATTAAAATAAGATTAATTTTTTCTGTTTTGATTATGTTGGATCATTAAATAACTACATCATGAAACAGAAAAATAAGACATCCTTACTTATTAATTTTGTTGGATTTATCCTTTCATCTTGGAGTGCCATTATAATTGTGATATTGTATGATAATATTATTTAAGGATATATAGAATACTACAATTTTTTTTTTTTTTTTATTAATACTATATTTGAGATGAAATTATTTTTTTTATTATAATATATATTTACTTTTTTTTTTAGTGGAGTTTAAATAAGTCTTTGCTTGAGCAACACAGTCTTCATAAAAAATTAGTCCCAATAACTTATAAATTACTTGCAAAATGTGAAAAGAATAAGGATTAATATTTTTTTGTACTAAAAGAAATGATACGAATTAATGGAATGAACAAAAAAAAAGATATATTTAATAATGAAAAAGGGGTAAATGCAAGAAGTAAACAATTAAGAGAAAGTTCATTAATAAATACAGAAGAAGATAGACAACCAGTGATAAATAAATCTTGTATGCTTGAAATAAAAATATATTCTAATTTAGAAAAAAAAATATTCAAACAACTTGATTATGCATATTTCCTTAAAAACAACAAAAGAATTAGTAATAAAACTTACAAACAAATTATACGTAAAAAATACGGACTACGGATTGCTTCAACTTTAATAATATTCTTGTTGCTATCGATGACAATCATAATAGATATCTCCTTGGAAAAGGCAATAAATAAAGGATTTTTTAGTGTTCTTAAATTATAGGGTCCTTTTGAGCAGTTGAAGACGTCTTTAGAAGCTACGTAGGAATCTTTAAAATGGTTCTTGGAACCTTTATTTGAGAGAAAAAATAATATATTATATAATTTGTATGGTATTCTAATATATATTATACCTTTCTTCATATTAGGTGTCACATTTATATCAGCGTTTTTTTATTACTGTAAGAAATTTAAAAAATATGATAAAATTAAGTTCAAGAAAAGGTAAAACTTATAATCTTCAATATATTTCTTTTTTTAAAAAACTATTATATGTGAACTAATGTGTGTTATATATTTAGTCAAATACTTAATACAAATATCTATAATTACATAAATTATGTATTTGCATGCACATAATCATGGACATTTTTATATATGAACTCAAAAAATATATTTTTAGTTTCTTTTTGAATATGAATGTTTTAATATTTTTCATTATGTGTACTAAGTTATATTTTAAGCATAAATATATTTTATTATATTATATAGATATGTTTATATTTCAATATAATTTTATGCAAAATAAATATGAGTTAAAAATAGTATATAATAGGGGAATTAATAGAACTTTATTCAGGTCTTATGATAATAAATATTTGTGCTATGAGGAATGGTGCTATTTAATTATTATATAATTCTCCTCTAAGATTATTTTTTGTTAATTCAATTAAAAAAATTTTTTAATTTTAAATTGAAAACATACGCGCCTTGTTTCTAATTAATAAAACGAAGTGAATGTATTTTGTGGAATAGATATACATATTTTGTTCATTAAAATAATGCATAAAAGTTATTTTTTTTTTATGAAAGTTTATACAACAGAACAGATGGATGTTTTGATACAAAGGAAATTATCATCTGAAAATGAGTACATTTAAGTATCATTTATTTTTACTAATCATTTTATAAGGATTTGAATAATTACAGTATAAAATAAAAATATTGTATCGAAAAAGCATGATCTCTTAAAGAGTTTATAATTTAATAAAAATATATATAAATAGAAAAAATATTTAAGAGAAAAATAATTTTACGATGATTAAATATATATTATGATAATAAAATTAAAAAGACATTATATTTTTTTTCCAATAACTTATATATACTTATGTTAATATATATAATCTGTGAAAATATTGTACATATTATTAAATATATTGGAGCAAATAAGTAAAATGCAATAAAGAAATAAATATAACTTAAAAACATAATAATATAAAAAGCTCACGAATAAAATCATGAAATTTTATTCACTTGAAATAATAATAAAGATACATATTATTTTGTGAACATATCAGTGTTTTATTTGTAAGAGGATAAATGAAAAAATCTAATATTTTTATCATGAATATTTAAATATTGTGAATTATTCAAATGTTATATACTAAATTTTCACCTGTTAAATATAAAGAAGTTTTTATTTTTTATGTAGACAAAAATATTGAAGACACAAAAATGTATTACACATTATCGGTAAAACCTTGAATGTACGAGCTATTAAAGGTGTAATACATTTATATAAATTACGTATTTATAAGTATGCAGTAACGAAAATAATAGTGAATATACCGATGAATTCAAAAAATGTTACGAGCTTAATACGAATAAATTACATATGTATATAATTATTCTCAGTATTATTATTCAGTAAGGAGAAAATTAAATGCTTTATTATGAATGTACTATATTTTTATATGAAAATTTAATATTACAAAAATATAATTTAAAAAAAAAAAAATTTATAATTAATGAAAAAATGGCTTTAAAAATTTTTTAGTGAAAATAAATGTTTCTAAAACTTACGAATGCCATATATAATATTTAGTTGGATTTACTCTGTATGATTTAAAATTTTTTATAATTAATTTTATTTGTTATATACATGTTATTATAAATTTTTTAAATGGTTTTAACTATATTTTTTAGAGAAAAAATTTGAGTTCATAAATCAGAAAATATAATAGTTAGAATACGAATACTAACTAACATTTTAAAATATTATGATAAATAAAATCATAATATAAAACAAGGAAAATATAATTTTGAAAATTTCATTAAAAATATATTTTTTTTTTTTTTTCTTGCAATGTAAAAATATTAATATAAATTTAATTTTTTTTCATGATTTTTCATTTCTTTATTTATTTAATCGAAAAGTAATATTCCAAGAAAAAAGTAGTAGATATGTATATTGTATGGTTAAAATAATTTTTAGGCAATATTATTTTTGTAATGTATCAATTTTTTTTTTTGTTATAATATATATATAACAGATATATGTAAATACAACACATTTTTGCTATTAAAGGTAATTTTTAAAAAAATATTATTTTGTATATATTAAGTTATACCTCTAAAATATGTATTTAATCATATATATTTTTAAAAAGAAAAAAAAAAATTTATATTCGTTCTAATGTCATTAGGAGAAAAATTACTAATCATATACTTCACTAAATTATAATGTTATTTTTTCTCATTTTTCTAGTACATACTGTATGTTATATATTATTTTTATTTGTAAATTTTTATAATTAGAATTATTTTAAAATTGTAGCAATTAAATGTAATAATTCCTTTAAAATTTTTACTTTTAATATATTCTTTTTTCTTTTTTTTTTAATTTTATTAATATTTTACCTAAATAAAAACATTTATTTAAAAAAGAAAATATTGAGTTAAAAAATTTTAATTTAGAAATAATGGTATAAATTAAAAGAAAAATTATAATGCAAAAATATATCTGTTTGTATTTGCTTTTATATATTTTTTAATACATTAGGAAATATTTAATGAATTTAATTTTTTAAATATCTAATGGACTTAGAATCTTATAGAAGTTTTATAATTAATATAGAAGAAAATGTAAAAAAAAAAATTTCTTTTTTTCATTTATTATTATTATTATTACAATTATATCGTTAAATTTATATTTTTTATCCGTAAAAACCTCTATTTTTAAAATATATTATTTATAAAATTAGAATTATTATTACAAAAGCATCACTAAAATTAGTATTAATTTTTGCACTATATAGAACAATGTACTATGGATATGTTATATATGCAATATTGTAAGTAAATTTATTACTATGAAATATTTAGAAACCATATATTTGTATTTATTTTATTTTGATATGTATTATTTAGAAAATTTTTTTAATTACAATACAATTGAATAATCAAATTATATGACTTGAGTAAATATTAAAAATATATTATTGTGATAACATTATTTTATAGCATTACGATGAAAATATAATGAGGGATTTTTAAAGTTATTCTTCTTGGTTTATGTTTTCAAGTGTATTATGTATATATGCAATTAATTAGGTTTTTATAAAAAAAAAAAAAGAAAAGATTTTTTCAAAAAATATAGTACGCATAACATTAAAAAATCGTTATATACTGTTATTTTTTTTTTTAATGTATTAAATATTAAAAATCGATGCCATGTAACAAAAATTTAAGTCTCCCTTTTTTATTATATTTGCTATATTTTTCTTTTTAACAAGGATATATCATATGAACAGTGATATGGTATAATTATATTATTTAAGAATACTATTATTACTCATATTTTTATTGTTCTTATTTAATTATTTTTTTAATATGAGGTTATTTATGCTTTTAAATCATTAATATTTATTTTATTAATTTTAGTGTACCTTTTATGTGTCTTTGGGTGACAAAAACAATGTTGTTCAAAGAGTATGCACAAGAACATATCGTTTACTATCACAATATAAACAAGAAAAAAGCTCGAATGTTTTCTGTATAAAAGGAGATTTACACCCTATTAGAGGGTACGAAAAACAAAATAAATATAATAATAAAAACTTAGCGAAAATAAAAAATAAACAGCCAAAGAAATGTTCATTAAATAATATAAAAATTAATGAACAATCTAGGAAAAGTAAATCTTCTGTATGCAACGGAGGAAATTCGCACATTATAAAAAGAATGTTCGACAAAATACATTATAAAAATCAAGTTAGGTTTATTACGAAGGAAGATGTTAAATTTTTAAGAAACAACACACAAGCAAAAGAAGTCGCACTTTTCAGTTTACCTACATTTGTTATATTATTAGAAATAATATTTATTTTAATAATAGCAAATCCTGAAGTCCTTGGTGCTGATATGTTTACATGTGAATGGTGGAGCCCAATAATTATAGTATTTTTTATAATAACGGTTATAGTTATATTAAGGGCTATTAAATTATGTAGAAATATTGAAAAAAATGAAAAGTTAATAAATGTAAAAAATAAACTAAATTATACGAATTATCCTTCTCTCATTAAAAACGAATTTTTTAAGAATTAAGATATTTATTTTTCTTTGTGATATAATAAAATTACAAGTGTATCTATAATTGCATAGATTTCATATGTACAGTTGCCAAGGCATAGACTTATTGATGAATAACTGTAAAAATTTTCACTTTAATTTTTTAATTAATTTGTTTATTTTGATATTTTTAACTTGATATTTAAAGTACATTTTCTGTTTAACACAATATTTATGGTCCAAATATATAATTCTGTATTTAACAAGATTGACTTGAGAAATATATGTATATGAATTAGAATTAGTATATACAAGTACACATATTATATTTATATTGATATTGTATACCAATTTATGGTACTGTTAAAAATAGCATTACTTTTTTTTTTTTAACTACTGGATTTAAATGATTATTGGTTACACATATAAAAAAATAGTATTATTCGTTTAAAATTAGAAGTATAGGTTTTATGTTTAGTAGTTTATGAAATGAATTAAATATATTTTGTTGCGTTGGTGTAATGTTTCTTTTTTGTTAAACATAAGAACCAATCTTATGTTTATTTTGCGAGATAAGCTTTAGGATAAACTTATTGTGAAAATTTTATTTTCTTAAATCCTTCTCAATGTATGTTTTATTTTTTTCATGGTAAATATATGAACTTAAAACACTATAACAAAAGAATATCCTTTTTAAATAGGGTTACTCTTTAGGAATTATGGTTAATATTTTAAAACTTAATCTTGTTACTATTTTACATGAATTTATTGGCTTATACATATTAATGAATATAGAATTAATTCTTTTGTAGAAAAAAAAAAAAAATAAACTTCGAAGATTTAACAAATTAAAATATTTTTTTATTTCTATGTTCTATATTTTTAATATATAAATGAAATAAATATGCTTACTGTTGAGATTACTTTTTTATAAAAAGTAAATTACTAAAAATTAAATGAATTTTTAGGGAAATAAAGTAAATAATTTTTATGGATCAATTCTGTTAAAAATATTTTAAGTTAATATTACATAAATTAATTAGTAACGAAATGTTGCTTTAATATTTTTTTACTCGTTGTTGTTATTTACATTATTATTATGAAGTAAAAAAAAAAAAAAATATATATATATATATATATAATGTTTAATAAAATATAAAGGTGATACTAAAAATAATGAATAAATAAAATATAATAATTAAATAGTTTTTCAATTCTTATTATCCGTATTAGCCATATGATGACCACGTTTTCTTTTTACTAGATTTACTATTACTACAAAAAAATGATCATGAAAATATAAAATTGAATACCTTAATATCATAAAAAAAAATTTGTTTTACCCTTTTTATCTAAATATTACATTGCTTGAGTAATATGGTATAATTTCGTCGATAACTAAATATTGTTTTATTATTTTGAATGTGATATTAAATATAATCCTAAAAATCTTATATTTATAACTATAATTCCGATGTATGGTTAGTTCCAAAATAATACATAGTTGTTTTCAATAGTAAAAATGTGTACTTATTCTGAAATTTCTAATTAGAAAATTAGAAGTTATGTGAAAGTTTCACATGATGAAACACGACATAATGCATTTCTAAAATATCATGTGTATATAATGAGTTTCATGGAGAACATAAAAGAAGAATACTATCTGAAACCTCGTGTTAAAAAGAATTATCTTTCTATTTTTCTTATTGTACACGTTTTATCATATTATTTGCTATTATAATATTGTAAATGTTTGTTCTACTTTTTCTTCTGTATAAAGTAAATAATACTAAAATATATAAATACAAATATTATATGTTACTCTTATAATTTGCAATTGTGAAAATTTTATAATTAAAAACTAATCTCTTATATGTCCTTTATTTACCATATGCCCATTTATTTATCCTTCTTGGATATTATATAGGTAAATGGGTATTATAGGAGAAAAAAAAAATTAAGCATAATGCTTAAGAAGGATATATTTATGAATTATTAACTAATGCGTATAAATATTCTCATTCATATACTAGATTCCATATAATATTATAGCTTATCTTTATGTATCTATATCAAAACTGCAATTCTACTTATATTAACTTCAACATAAAGACAATAATGCTAAAATTGTAATGCATTGGGTTAAATTTTAAATTCTATATAATTAAAATGAAACAAATAGTAATAGAATATCAAAATAAAGCATGTTATAAAGAAAAAAAATAATATTTTATATTTTGAGTCATATTTTTATTTTAAATTTTTTCATCTTTTATAATATAATTTGTGTTATTTTTTATTATTTCTTTCGGCCCCCTTTATTCTATTTTAATCCTTACGCAATAATCTTTAATTATTATTATATTATAAGGAGTTCAAAGTTTTCTATACCACCTAGTATAGTATATTTATGTTTTAAAATTATTTTTTATGAATTCTGAAGCAAATATCACGTATAAGTGGATATTTGTGCTGCTAATTCTTAAATTAGTACTGTATTTATGTTAATACATTTTTTGAACAATTTTTACCTCATAATTATTGTAATTTTTATAAATATGTATACATTTGTTTATTTTTAGCTAAATTTATTTAACAATAAAATTCCACACGATTGTAACTTTCGTGCCACTGAGTATTAGCCTTTTTCTAGAAAATAATATAAACTGTAATTTTTTTTATTAACTGTTTTATTTAGTACGATAACTTATATTATGAAAACTTCCTTCAAAATTTCTATTCAATTCCCTATCGATGTTTTGAAAGGTTACTCTTTTTTCTTATTTAACTTGGTTAAGTTGAATTATTTTTTTCATTTGTAAATTACTAGGTAAGCATGATTTCATTGAAGTAAACTATATGAAAAAAAAAAATATATATACTTAAAAATATAACTGTTTTGTGCTTGTAATTATTTGTGAAAATGAAAATGTACATTTTGTTAGATTATTAGAACAATTAATTATAATTTTTATTAATAACATATAAAAAAAATAAGGTGAAAGATGCTAGTAATACAACAGTTGTTGTTCAACTGGAAGAAAAAACATAACTGTTTTTAGATGATAAAATTTTTGGTATGCCAGGGATTTCAGTTACGTTGAGCATCTTTTCATCATATACTTTCTTAAAATTGCTTAACTTCTGAGAAAATTCGTTAGTTATATTCCCTTCTCATTTCTTATAAAGTTTACTATAATATTCATAACGTTTATTAAAATGTTCACAATTTCTTAATGAAGTTATAACTTCTTGATAAATTAATCTGTTTAAAATCTTATAGAAATTATATAGGCCTGTATGTTTTATTAAAATATGAAAATCAATTTTTTTTATAAAAATTTTACATATATTCGTTTACTCTTTTATGAAAGTAGCTGAAGTGTATGAAACTAGTCATATAAATTATAAATATGTTTCTTATGCATAATATAATTCACGTATTTACGAGTATTTCCTATGCTAGATGCATAGTTCTTAGATATATTTATTAAGTATCCATAAATCTTTTAACATACAGGGTCACATATATTATCATTAGCATAATACTTAAGTGATGGACTAGTGGTACAAAAATTAGAAACATTTGCAGTATATTGTTGAGTATATGATTCAAATTATTGTTCATATTTAACAAATAATCCCATGAATTATTATAAAAATAAAAAATAGTAAAAATAATAATAAAGGAAACTAATGGAAAAATGGATAATAGGTGAATGTGAAATAAGTTTACTGTTTATTCTACAAAAGAAGTAATTCTTCACTATGTGTTTTTTCCATTCAATGAAAATATATTATCTGAAAATTTTAAAATTTACAAATAAACAATATTACTACTGGGAAAAAATTATTATAAAACTAATTTATATATTTAGTTACAACACTGCAATATTACATATATTGTTATTTTCAAAAAAATTATCTTAATTTACAAGAAACGAACACGTGTCAAAATTCACTAAATACATACGCTAAAAAAGGATAATTACAAAACTTAATAATTTTATAAATTTACAAATCTAAACTATACATTGAAATGCAAGCGAAAAAATAATTATAGATATAATAGAAACTTCAAAAAAACAATTGGTAAAAATATAGCTTTACTAAAATTAAACAATCAAACATACAGGCGTTTTTCACAAATATATAAATAGAAAAATATGAAGAGGGGAAAAAAATAATTTAAAAGCTTATATATCATTATAGAATTTTTGATATTCAGATATAAATATATACACAAATTTATTAATGAACCATTTAAATTAACCCATATAAAAATAACTCTAAGTATATTTAATTGAATAAAAATTGAATATCAGATAATTCATATAACACTTATATGATAGAGATATTTCACGTACTATGAAATGCATAAAATTTTATGTATATTAAAATAAATTCTTTAATTTTAAAAATTTTCATGGATGATACATTAATACTCATAAGAGTATATAGAAAACAGTTCTACTTATTTGGACTAGATACTATATTCACCATTATTCAATTTTTATTATGTAAAGATAAAATAGAGTTTGCTTGTTTTATAAGGTCAGATAAAATTACTTCACCTATTGAATGATCTATGTGTGGGATATACGAAAATAAACAATATGATTCTGCTAATCTTGGAATAGTAAGTCTAAGCAAGTTTTTAATTTTTGGGCTAGATACAACTTGTAAAAGTTTTTCGTATTTTTCCTTTTTAGTAGGTGACGCTGTTTCAATTTTCTTTTTATATTTCAATTGTAAATAAAATAAAAGATTATTTATATATTTAACTATTTCTACTGCTCTTGGTTTGTATCCATCACATTTCTCTGCATCTTCTTTTAATTCATTATATAATTTGACAATAGCTGCATTAGATACATTTGGATTATAAGAACCTATAATGATATCCTTATATTTGGATGTATCATAACATCTTAAAAAATTGGAAAAGCAATATTTTTTATAATGTTTGGGTATGGAATCATCACCTTCATAATACATTGGTCCCAGAAAAAATCTTCTCATACCTAAATCAAACTTATGATTATGATATTTTGTATT
Organism: Plasmodium malariae; assembly: GCF_900090045.1. Lineage (NCBI taxonomy): Eukaryota > Apicomplexa > Aconoidasida > Haemosporida > Plasmodiidae > Plasmodium > Plasmodium malariae. Next base: position 136,928 of record NC_041781.1, on the reverse strand, counting down.
ATTCAATGATTCTGTAGAGACATCTGCCTAAAAATGTTAATAAATATTTAATATTTATAAAAATGTCCTCATTTTCTTATGAATAAATTGTTATTTTTAAAATGAAAATACATGATTTATAATGAATGTATAGAAATTATTAAATATAATAATTCTACCGCATAAGCATCCTGGAATATCCATATTAATAGGGAAAATGAAAAAATTATAATAAAAAAAGTTAATTTATTTATATGCGCTATCATTTCGGATTTAATTTTAGGAGTCAAATGTTTTGTGATAATTTAATTTTTGGAATAAATTTTTTTCGATAATATTAAATAGAAGATTAATTATACTTGTCGTTTATTATTTTGTGATGCTTCAAAATGTTAAAATTTTTACTTTTAAATATATTTAAATATAATAGTTATATGATTTTTACAAATGTAATACGATAAAAAATATATTAAATAAAAATATTATAGTAATATTTCTTTGAAAAAATACTATTTAAAATAATATAAATAGATTAGATTCTGAAATATCATTAGAAAACATTTAATTAAATAATTGGAACTAAGGAAGATATATGAATAATTTATTTCAAAAAAATTTATTTATATATTATTATTCATACATTGTGAGGAGCTTTGTTTTTTTGTTTACTAAAACAAATAAAATATAAAAAATTTACATGACCTAATATATATGTTGTAACTTAGCTTTAAAAAAAATATCATTTAAAATTTTTGTATTTAATTAAAATAATTTAAAATATATTAAAGTTATCTTAATTCATACATATAAAAAAATTTTTTAAAATAATTTACAATAAACATAATGATTGTAGAAAAAAAATATTTATGTAATAATTATAATTTAATAAAACTTATTTGAATGTAATTTATAACAATATCAACATAATTATATTTCTTCTTAATAAATATTGAGTGATCTACTAATAATAAAAAATATATTATTTGTATTCAATTTTATTTTACATTGTATATCATAAATAAAATTTTTATTTTTTTCAAAAAACTTACACATAATTTTATTTATTTTTCCTCAGAATTTAGTGGTTTTAGTGTTAATTAAAAAGCATTTTTAACACAAAATATGAAATTAAATTAAAAATAAATATTAGAATAAGTTAAACTTTCTTTTTTTAAATTTTTTTTGCGAAAAAAAATATTATTCTTTAAAAAAAAAAATTAATAAAAAAAAATAAATAAATAATAAATGTATTTATGTTGAAAATGTTATAATGTATTATGTATACAAAATTAATTGAAATGTTATTTATTTTTTATACATTTATTATTAATTCTTTTGCATTATAGAATAATTAAAAATGAATTTATAAAGAGAGAAGTATGGATTTCCTAATATAAATGTAGCAAATAATCAAAATAACTAAAAATAATAAATTTACATTACTAGGAATAAAAAATTGTTACATAAAATTTCCTACGTTATTTTTACAGTATAGCATTAAAATATTATTTTTTTTTTTCTTACGATATTAATACATTATGATTTAGTAATATTTACTTAAGCGATATAAACATATATTGCTTTTATTAAATATTTTTTCGATGTAAAATAATCTATAATGAATATGTCAAAATTGATTCCTTATGTGTGTTATGTTTATAATAAAGAAAAAATTACCATTTTTAAGAAACTTTTTCATTTATATATATATATATATATGCAAGTTCTTACAATTTATTTGTTTTTTAGAAGATATAATATTGTATAATATATGAAAACAATTTTTGTTAAGTTTTATAACGATAAATTGTTAAGTATTTAAAATATATTTATATTTTTACTTATAGCCCCGTATATTTAATGCCTTTTCTACATTAAATACCAAGAACATCAATAAAAAGCGCCTTAATTTGTATTGTAATTTACATATACAAACATTTAATATGTGTCTAATATAAAATATTGTTAAAAATGATGGATTATAGTTTAAGAGTTTTGTTTAAGAGTTTTTGCTCTTCACGAATTATGTATATGAAATGTGAAATGATATATTAAATTTAAAATAAAGTGTTTTAAAGTGAAGAACATTTTTATTTATAATACATTTTTAACATAATGTTAATTAAGAGGTAAATATATATCCAAAAAAATATGAAAGTGATTAAAATTTATGAGTAATTCTTTCAAAAAACAAAATATATATCCAAGTATTAATAATTCGTATTATTAATATTATTACTTATGGTATATCGAGATGTATGTATTCACAAAGCTTAATTTTAAAAAATTTTTATAATCTAATAAGAATTCTGTGAATATTATTATATATGCAAAAATATGTAATAAGCTGTGGTTATATCTTGATCATTATCATTGTGTTCATTTTTAATAACTTATATCATTTATTATATATAACTAATATAAAAGGTCTTCATAATAATTGAGTGAGATATATATATTAGAAATATATTATATGTAAAATGAAATTACTATTTGTTGTGAATTCAAGTAATTTGTAAAATATGTATATATATGTAAAAAAAAGGTATAATATATTATATGGATGAAACAAATGCAAAAGTCAAGTTGAAATAATAATGTTATGCTTTGCTTTTTGGTTGTATATTTGATGTATTAATTTGTTTTAAAATTAGGTTTTTAATAATTTCTGAAAAATTATATTTAAATTTTCTCTAATATTTAATGTAATAAACATTTTTAATTATAAAAAGTGATTTAAGATCATATCTTTAATACCATATAATTACATTACATACAATATAATAAAATAAGCAAAAATAAAAAAGTAATATATTATATTTTTAAATTTATTAAAATATTTTTCGAAAAAAAAAATACATAATTTCAATACAACTATATTTTACTACTGCTGTATCTTTAATTATTTTATTAACATTCATTTTATATTACAGAAAAACAGTAAATAATAAAGTATATATGAAGAAGCTTTCTATTTTTCTTTTGTCTTACTCTACGAATAAAAGTAATATTATTTAAATATTATTAAATATTTAATTATATATATTAAGGCTTATTCCATTTTTATAGTTGTCTTTTACAATTAAATTAGTAACAATAATTATGTTTTCCAAAATTTCAAAAATATTTTAAATCATTCACTTTAGATGTCAAACAGATATAAAGGAAACAACATATATTAATTATGTAAAAAATATATGTATCCATGGATTATACATATATGTGCATACACATTTTTACCAATGTAAACAATATAAAATAATGAATATAATATAATGTTATTAATTAAGCATATTATAATTTTGGAATATAAAATTATTTATTATATATATATATTATACTTTACAATTCATTATGCCAAAAGAAATACAATTATTTATTTAATAAAGTATTCGATTAAAAATAAATTCACTAAAATTCATATTAGATTATATATATTAAAGAGTGATATACACCATAACATGTAACTTTATATTATATAATGAAAGAAAAATAAGTTAAGAATGTAATAATTTTTCTTTTTAAAGGTGAGTTAAAGATGTTCTTATTATAGCTCAGAGTAAAAGGAAATTACTCTTAAAGAATAACAAAAAAAGAATTAACAAATAATATGCATATAATTAAATGAATTCTTTTGTAGGTTACTAATATTCTCTTTAAAGTTATTATGGGAGCCTAATTTTCAATATTTTGTATTAATAATATATATATCATTTCTATCTATATAAATATATAAGAAATTAATATGCATTTGAAATAATAAGTTATATATTTAACGTATCTTAGAAGTTTACTAATAAAATTAGTTATTATGGATTAAACCAAAAAACATTAATTAGAACTTATTGAATTAATATTCTAATAATTAATACAAAATAATTAATTTTTTTTTATATATGCATTAACGAATTCCTAGTTTTATTGATCTAAAGTTAATATAAATCTTATCCAATTATTCTTACGGAGATAAAAAATATTATATATTTTATGAATATCTTTTAAAAATATGCATATTAATTTTTATATATGACGTTTATCATTTCTTTTATATTACTTATTATCGTAGGTTCTTCTTCTTCATTCGCTTACTATATAAGGTTATTTTAAAATTATTTTTCTTTGAAAACATATGTTTTCTATTAAATATCGTCCAAATATATTTTGGACGTATGAATATGTATTTATAAAATGTGTTTTCCTGCTACAAATGTTTTGTGTAATTCCTAGTCATTAACTGTGAAATTTATATTTGCATTGTCTTCACTTATCCAACCGGCTATCTCCTTTTTAATGTTGTCTTTCCCCATAAGTCCCATATTTTCTTTATTTTCCAAAAATTTTTCGTTAGCATCAGTTATGTTTTTTGCAATTTCCAATTTTTTCCTTAAATCCATTTCTGTTTTCCATTCATTTATGGAAGTATCAAAATATAATTCTCTATTATATATCAACTCTTCTTTTCTGCATTCTTCCAATATCGTTATAAATACGAGTGTACAAAGTTTTACTAGTAATTTTTTTTTTACATATTTATATAATTCTTGATAAAATTCTTTATGCTCCAGTTCTTCCATATTTATTAGTGGACCATCATTTATAGTTTCTTTAATTTCGAACTTATATAACTCATTCTGCAATTCCTCTTCAAATCCTTTAAACCAGTCTTGTTCCAGATACTGTTCTATAATAATACCCTTTTTTAATAAGCACTGTTTCAATATTTCTATTTCTCTTTCTAAAAATGAAAAGTTGTGGTTTTCGTTAGAAGTTATCTTTTTTAATTCTTCCATTTCTTCTATGTAGGCTTTTTCTTTTTTCCATTCATTTTTTAAATTGTTAAACCATTCTTCTTTTTTCAATTTTTCTGAAAGATTTCCGTATCTTTTTATCCATTTATTCCATAGCAATTTTTGTTGTTCAATATCATTTATTCTGTTACTTCTTTGAGTTATCAATACATCGTTTTTTAAATGAGAATGCGTGTTATATATCTTATTTGTAAACTCTTCTATGCATATTGATAAAAATTCATTTTTGATGAATTTCCATTCTTCATTTCTGAATTCTTTGAGCACTTCCATATGTATTTCTATTATAATTTTTGTTCTTTCCTTTTTTCTCTTTGATGTTTTTGTGTTTTTAATCATATTGGATTCATGTATTTTTATGTTTTTTATGATTTCTTCATCATTATATAAGGGATCTTCCATACGTTTATCCATTAAAAACTTAGTTTTTTTACTAGCAAGTGAAGATGTTACCATTCTCAGTAATTTTACTTGTCTTTTTTTTGTCTTTTTATTTTTTTTAAATATCCTCATTAACGCGTGCTGCAGTACAGTAAAAAAGGATTTATAAGAAAATTTATTAAAACAATTATGTGTTTACCATATATTTAATATTTAAGGTTTATATTACTTTAATAAAAAAGAAAAATAGAATAACTATTGGAAAATTTATTAGAAAAGATAATATATACTTGATTGATGTATTTCCTTTTTGACCTATAAATACATTTTAAATATATATTTTTTTTAAAATAGTAATTTCAAAAATAGAAAAATAGGTAGTACTGATGATACAAGTGTTCATAGGGAATGAGGGTAGAACTAAAGAATCTTGGGTAACAATGTATTCACTATGTGCTGATAAGGCAGTTTCATTATAATTACTTAAAAATATTTTTTCAAGTAGAGGTTTTATTGTTCCTTGGGGAGTTTCCAAATGTTTAAGAACTTGCAATAAAAAATTTTGTTTTATGTTATCAATTTCAGATTGAATTTTTGAAGTTTCCTCTATAGGAACTTCGGATAGTGATGTAATATGAAGTTCATTTTTATCTGAAAATGGAAAATCCTCTTCGACAGGAATATTTTCTTTTTGTATAAGTGGATCTGGTGTTATACTTTGTTCTCCTACGTTTTCTTTGTAATTTGCTTGTGTTTTATCTGAATTTTGATAATATGGAAATTGATCCAATTCTGCGCTTACCAGTTCATGAAAAGTTTCATCTTTGAATACGTCACAATTATTTTTTGGAAAATGGATTTGTGGAGGTATTGCTTGGGATTTACTAAAGATATAATTTTTAAAAAAAACTTCTATTGTTTTTATAATCCACACATTATATTCTTTAAAGTTATTTATACATTTAGGATCACCGTTACATTTATATGAATTTTCATCTACTGTTTTATATGGTATTAGAACTTTTAGTAGACTATTTTTTTCTTCACAGAAATCATGCGCCTTATATGATAATTTTAAAAGGTCTCTTTCTTCCTCTTTTAATATAAAAGGACATATTCCATGTGTATTAGGCTTGTTAAAGTATCTACTTAAAAATTCTTTTAGTAATGCTTCCCACCGTCTTTGTGATAAAATATTTGGGGGCGCATTCTTTTGTATTATTAGAAAATTCACCAAATTTAAGTATTTTCACCTAAATTCTTCTTTTTTAATATCGTTAGTACTTAAGAAACGAGTTTTACTTATAATATAATTTATTTTATCTACTATTTTATGTGATGTAGCCTACCTGTTCAATTCATCACGTTCTCCTCTTAAGAGCTATATTCAAAACGATATTTAGGAAATATGTAGGTACTAAATTTTATGTTGGTTTAATTATCACTTTTTTTTTTATAATAAATAAATAAATTATTCACATATTCAGTTACAAAAAATTAATATTACTATGGATTGTGAACCACCAATAATGACTGTACATTATTTATTTATATCGTTGAAAATAAACATCTGAACAAAAAAAAAAAAATTTTATGTTTTTATTTATCAGTAGCATAATTTATAATTAATAGGATTAATTAACATAAATAATGAAATTATTGCGAACATAGTAATTTTTATGAGAATTATAAAATAATTGAATACGTGAATATTTATTTTATATTATTGCTATCTTTTTTTTTTACTTTACATAAGTACAATATAACTGGAGATATATCATAATCATATTTTTATATTAAATATCATTTAAGGATATATTATATAATGTTAATATTCAATTTATAAATAAAAATCCAAATAGCTATCAATAGAAAATTACATATAACTAACATTAAGTGAAGATAATTACTTAATGAAACAGTAGGAAAATAATAATTTTACTGAAAATGTGCATAACGCACATTAATTTTAAAAAAAAATATTATAATAAAAAAAATAATATAACTTTTTATTATTATAACATTTAGAACATGTATAATTGAAAGAAACCTAATCTATTATTACAAAATATATATTTACGAGAAATATTTATTACAAGTAACATTATATCTATGATAAATTAAAAAATATTAATGGATTAATATAAATATAAGTGAATAGATATACATATATAAAATAAATATATATATTTAGTAATGCTATTAACTTGTGTTGTATGAATTTACATAAGATCTAATTAAATATTTCGAAAAGAAAGAAAATTATTTACTGAATGTTTTTTCATTTTGCTGAATATGTACAATTATTTCATTTAAATAGACATGCATATTTTTAATAATTCTAACACATAAAATAATTTAGGAAACTACAAACACTCCTAAATATTACCATCTCAGTTAGTTATAAGGAATTTTTAAAAATAATAGATAAATAGTAGATAATACGTTTATATAATTTTTAATATTTTTTATTTTAAATAATAGATGATGTTATTTACTAAGTTGGGTTCTTATAGTTTTATATTTAAACAGAAATTTTAATTTTAACACAATAAGAGAAATCCAAATAAAAAATAAGTTTAAGGAAATTACACCAAAAATATATTTAACTATGTTTATATTATATATATTATATGCATATGAAAAGTTGAAATAAAAAAATAATTATCGCATTTTTATGTAATTCCATAAGGTAATATATATTGTGTAACGTAAAATTTAAAGATCTCTTATATTCTTTATTAATTATTTTTTAGAAAATTAATTTGACTATACCAATTGATCTCAAATTATTATAATACAATTAAAATAATATAATTAATATATTATATTTTTGTAATTATGTAGACTGGATATATTCAAAAGATATTATCGAATATAAATTTTTGTGATTTATAAGTATATTTAATAAATTATATGACTTATCTTATTTTACTGTTCTACATAAAATTTGTATTTTAATATATTTGGTTTTGTTAATATTTATGTATATATCAATTAATAATATATGTAGTTATCTTAACATTAGAAATATCAAAAAGAAAAGTAATTCATTAAATATTTTCCTATATTTTATTTTATATTATATGTATTATTTCCGTGTTTCCTAAGATTATTTTTTTTTTTCTATGTTTCTTTTTACGTTTTTTTCTTTTCTTTATATTCTAATTTCTTTAGAATTTATAAATTCATATTTTAACAAAAAAAATGAAATTTAGATATTATTTAATTCTTAAATTTAATAAAATCCTTTTTAGTCATAATACATTTAATGCATGATTTTAAATTATTTGAAGCTATTGTATCCAACATTTAATAAAGTAATACACATATATAAAAGATTTAAATTGGATAGCATTTTTTAAATATAACTACTTTATACTTTAACCAATTCTTAGAATGTAATTTTCAAATTTTTTTCGTAAATAAGTTTTACATGTCGTAGATGTATGACAGAAGATAGATTATAATTTGTGCTATAGATAAAAATTAGTCTTTTATTATTTTTTTGTATCCTTTGAATATTACTATATTATATACTATAATTTATGATTTTCAATAATAATGTAGCATTTAAAGGTACAATATGTAAAAATAACTAGGCTTATTTTTAGGAATCTAACAAAAAAATAATAATTATATTCGTAATATATGCATATATAGTTGTTCCCAATAAATACATATGTTTTTTATACTTATTATCAAATAAAAACATTTACACAAAGAAAAAAATATTTTTGTTTATTATTTTACTGAAAATAATTGATAACTGAAATTTAGAATTATTCTGTTATGCTGTTAATATATATATATTGAGGATTTATTAATATAATTAATATTATTTAAAATTATTTTGATTCTGCATTATTAATAAAAAACATTCTTGGAAATATTTACAAAATTATTTTTAAAATTGCCTCCTCCCTTTTATATTTTATATTTGAATTTTATACAGTATAAAGCTTTTTTAAAGAATATAATAGAAACATAAATAACTCTATACTTTTGTCTCATCTTTTATATGTACAATGACCTTTTTAGTTACTTTTATGTATATAATAAATTTTTTTAATTCCGTTATAAATTAAAAAATTAAATTTTATATTTTAGTTAAAACATTTGTATTTACACTTAATTCACTAATACGATATAATAACATAACAGAAAATATGAATAAAATTTTTTGGTGCATCATTTTATAAAAATATATATGTAAATATATGGAAATTTTGTATGAGTAAATATATTTAATATATTATACATAATAAAGCCATTCTTTTTTTTTTGTTGTAGAGCACCTTTAATAAATCTTTAGTTAGTTAGAACCATGCACTTGAAATATTAGACTCAAGAACTAATATATTATTATTAGAATATAAAAAGGAACAAATAATATAGGATTTACAATATGATATTTGTAAATGGATATGATGGTTAAAACAAAAAAGATGATAATATTTAATTAGAATATGATGGAAATTTTTAGTGCAAGGATAAAAATAATTCATGTATTGTAGTAAAAAAATTGGTTAAGTAATAGACATATATTTTATGTAGGCCATATTATGTGATAAATATATTTATTTTTAAAAAAATATTATATATGAGTTTCAGTCTTATACATAAAATAATTTAGCGAATGTATCAACAATAAATGTTTAAAACATTCAGCATATATGAGTAAGAGTTTATCTTTACAAGAACACTTTGTAATATTTGTATTACATTTTTTTATTGCTTGTTCCATTAAGTTATTTTATATATATATTATAAGAAGTATTGCAAAGACAATTATTGCATTCTGAGAAGAGATTTACAATCGTATTATATATTGTTACTTTATTAAGTATTTTAATATTAATTCATACCCTGGCACACTCCTTAATATTAGGCGTTGAATGACATGGAAATGAATTATAATAATACTTATAATTTATACGATGTTTTCATAAATAAATTATCTCATATAACTAGTGACGTTCATATTTATGCATCAAAAAATTATTTCCTTAAAAGAAATTATATAAATACTTATATATTTTTTTCCTATGAATCTAGATATTATATAAACAAATATTAACACAGAAGAGTAAAAAAATATATATTAAATATTTTTAAAAGTTTGAACATTTCTATATTTGTTTTTGTATTATAATAAATACCCCTGAGATAATTTAGTACTCTAACTTAACATATATATATAATACATTTTTCTTGATTCATGAATATGTGATATTGATATTTATAAATAGTCAATAAAAAAATATGTGCTTTATATTCAGCAGTTATACGTATAACCATTTCGTGGTGATTTATATTATTATAAATATATGATTGCTCAATTTAATATATAAAATCATAATTAATCTAATACTACTCATCTACTGAAATAATTCATTTTTATAACAATTTTTTTTTTTTATTGTAAGTGAAAATCTGAATTATTTTTTTAAAAAATTTATTATATATTACTTTTAATATTTGCGTTGTTCTCTATTAAATGAAAACAAAACTATTCATTTTTTTGTGGTTATATTTATTTTTTATTTAAAATTAAATATAAAAAATTGTCTTTATAAAAATGTTATTATGAGAATTATATATTTTATAATTTTTTTGATGTAAGAATATATTTAATAAGTTTTTAGATCCTTTTTTATTCTTCATTTATGTAGTATAAATAACGGAATATTCCAAAAATAAAATGAATTCCTATTAGATTATTGTTAATTTTTGAATTTATTAAGATTTATACTTAAATGAGAAATTTAAAAAATATTAAGGAATTTTGTTTTTATTTTAAATAAGTATTGGTATTAACAATACATTATAAAAATTATTTATGTATAAATGGTAAAATATAGATATCAAAATATTATGTTTATTTATACACTTTATATAATTAAACAACATTATTTTACTAATATTATACTTACGTTAATACGTTATATACAACAATTATTGAATACTTTATATATGTGTTTATTATTAGCATTATGATATTATAATAATAATTAATATTATTTATCTATAATGCCATGTTTTTCCAAATATACAGTTTTTATATACATAAAAACAGTAATGGAAAAATATAATTGAGATTAGTAATGCTTTACTCATTATACAGTACAATACATTATCTATAATATCTACATTATATATTCTATACATACTCAACATTTCGATGCATCGAATAATCATCCATAAATTTTCACTTTATTTTGAATATAAATAAAAAAAAAATATTTAAATACTTTATTATATTAAATGTATAATTTGTACATTTTTAATGTTTATTATTGAATTTTATTTATATCTAACTCATTAAATCAATTTTTTTATGGATAATATTAAGATAAAAAATTTATAGTATTATTTTTTTTTTTACATTTCTTTTTCTCAGTTGTAAAAAAGAATTACAGCTGTAAATTTTTTATTATGCTTTTACAAAAAAAAAAAATAATAATAATAATAACAAAATTATATAAATAATAGCTTCCTTTATTATTATAAAAATATTATATTATTGTTTATTATATACTTTCTCTATATATTACCATATTAAGGATATATATCATGGAAGAAAAAATTAACTCATTGTTCTTTGTTAAAATTACTACGCTAATCCTTTTAAGTTGGATATATAATATTTATATTTATAGGGTATGATCATATCATTTAATGGTATTTGTATTATTTCTATTATTCGTATTTTATTTTTATTAGTACTTCTTTTAGTGTGAGATTATTCATTTGATCAATTGATAATTTTTTTTTTGTTTTTTTAGAGTACGCATAACAAATCTTTGAATAAAATGTACAGTCATAGAAAATTATACGCAAGAAATTATCGTATTCTGGCAAAATATAAGCAGGATAAGGATTCGTGTATTGTATGTTTAAAAGAAGAGTTACCACACATGGTTTATGATAAACAAGATATATCTAATAATGAAAAAGATTCCTTATGGAAAAAGAATTACTCAAATGAAAGCTTACCAAGGAGTGTAAGAGGACTTAAAAAAAAAATGAAAAATAAATCTTGTATATTTGAAACTAAAAACTATTCCCATTTGGAAAAGAAAATATTTAAAGAACTCGATTATGTAGATTTTCTTCAAAGGAACAAAAGAATTAGTGATAAGCTTTACAAAAAAATAATACTTAAAAATTTTTTATTAAGAATCAAATATCCTTGCATATTATTATTGTTGTTATGCATAGCGTTCATAGTAGAAATTTCTTCGGGTTATGGAGTTTCGAGTGGACTATATATTTTATTGTTTGATTTAATTGGTAAAGAGCAGATAACAGCTTTTAGGGAGGCTTGTTCGGGTAGCTTTTTAGAGGAAATGTTCCAGCATATTGTATTAGTTAAAGGTAAACAAAGGATAATTTTTTTTAGAAGTATGTGTCGTACTCTAATATATTTTTTACTTTTCTTTATATTAGGAATTGTAATTATATCGGGGATTGTTTATTATCATAATAAAGTTAAAAATTATGAAAGAATTAAGTTCAGAAAAAAGTAAAATATAAAGTAGGATATACATTACTTTCTGTAGTGAAGTTTTTAATATGCTTTAATATTTGTGGTATATTTAGTCATGAGTTTTATATACCTATATATAATTACATAATTTTATAAATACATTTATATATATATATTCTCTTTTTGGTTAACGGATAATGCAAAAATATGTTCTATGTTTTTTTGTGAATTTAAATATTTTTATGTTTTTTTATTGTGTGTTTTAAGGTATATTATTAATATACTTAAGTGTTATAGCTTAATATATACTTGTATATGTTCATATTTCATTTGATTCTTATGAATAATTTATTTTTCAGTGTTTAAAATAATATATCATAAGAAAAATAATTTAATTTTAGTTATATGCATTTATATATATTTGTACTTTATGAAATAGTGCATTTTATTTTTTATGTTGTTTTATTCAAAAACTATTATATGTTGATGCAATTATAAAAACGAATCATTAGTTTTAAATAAAAGATGAACGTATGTTCTTTTTATTAAATGAAGCAAAGTAAAGTTGTTTTGCTGAATATATATATATATATATATATATATATATATATATATTAAAAAGCCCTTAATATTTATTCTATAAAATAAATTTTATGAAGAACTGATTATATAAAATATTTATATTATATAATTTTTTAACAAATGCTTAGTGCTAATTGTATGACTCTAAAGCTAGAGTATTGATATACAATAAAAAAATACCATTATAAAGTAAGTTCTATTTAAAATTGTTTAATGTCTTAAGAATTATAAGAATTACATAATTAATTGATAAATTAGAAGTATTTATTATTTATTATTGCGTTTAATCTTTGACTTAATTAAATTTTGTAAAATTACTTAAATATATATTAGATTGAAAATCTATAAATAAACATACTATATATATTTTATCTGAATAGGGAACGAAATTAACGAATTAAATGTAGTGTTATATTAATAGATAATAAATTGAAATTGTTTTTTTTTTTTTTTTTTTAATAATAATAAATTTATGAATATGTGTTATTTATGTATATAGAAATTTTCATTTAAAGTATTTAAGATTAATCTATTTTGCATCTGTAATAATATAATTATACATATATAATCATTTATATATATATATATATCCTAGTTATTAAAATCGTACATAAATATATTAAGCTAATAATTAATATTATTTAAAAATTTATGATAATATGTATAGTTTGTATTTATAATTAGTAATTTCTTCAATGTAATAATGAGGATTTAAAAAAGCAAATCAAAAAATAAAAATAATTTCGTTCGTCTGGATGATATATAAACAGTAACATTTCTTTTTTATTGTTTTATGTGTATTAATAAGTTATATTTAGTGGCTTACTATGTTTTTTCTGAAGAGTTTTAACTAAATGTTTTTTATAAGATAACACATACAACAGTTTAACAAATAAATTTCATAACAATATTACATTTATTAAATATTACTTTTTATGAATTAAAATAAAAATAATAATATAATTTTAATAATGCTTTAATTATCATCTTTACATAAATTTTGAAAATAATGAATTATACAATGAAACAGCCCATTAATATTTTTGTTTTTCCAAATTCAAATTAGAACCTATAGAAAATTATACTAGCAGATAGAGAAATACTTTCTAATGAAAATGAATATATTTATAAAAACTTTAATAAAGAGTATGTGTATATATATTGTCTTTAATATTAAATATTACTATAACTTGTAAGAATAAATTAGTCCATTTATAAAACAAGTAAATGCGTAGACAGAATGAATAATTATATTTTGAAAATAAGATCCTTATTCTATATTTATGTTTCTTCTATATAAATAAAATTAATTAAAAAAAATATCAAAAATATAATGCATAATCATATAAAAATTCTTGATTTAGAAATGATACTACAAATTCTATATAATTAAAAATTATAATTATCAAAAATTATGGAACAAATATAAAAATACATTCCTTTTTTACTTTAAATATATATTAGTACACATATTATTTAGGTACATATATAAAATTTTTTTTAAATGTATAATATAGTACAGAAGTTTGAATGCGCTTAAAGATTACCTATAGCATCAGTTATGATTAAAATATCACAAAATAATAATTTCTAGATATATTATTACTATAATACTATAATAATAAATTTATATTAAGAATAGTAAAAGATTATTCCGCAGAATAATGTTTGTACAGCTCGAATAATCAGTATGATAACATCCTTATTATTTGTTCTTACTGTAATTATATATAGAATAATGTATTATCCATATCCTCTACGTTCTACATTCTATATAAAATCAATAATTAGAAATATTATGAAATCACATATTTATTTTTCTACTTAATTTTGATAACATTTATAAAAAAGTTGCTTAATAAGTGCACTAAATTAATTATAAGTTATATATTTTCAATATTTTTGAATGAATACAAATAATTATATTTTAAGGAGAGCCTTTATTAAAAATATTATTATAATAAAAATTATATAATATATTTTCAATGCTATTTTACTATGTATTTTCTGTAAAATCTATTATAGTTATATAATTTTTACTAATTATTTTCAAAGCAATAAAAAAAGTAAATATTTAAATAAAAGTAATATTTTTTATCATTGGAACTATTTACTTTTTTATTAGTAATATTTTTTTTAATTAACATATATGAATATTAAAAGTATATATAATGCAATATATAATTAAACAAATCGTGTTTATTAAAATTTCTTGTTTCATCCTTTTAATGTAGATACGTCAA
This sequence comes from Plasmodium malariae, assembly GCF_900090045.1. NCBI lineage: Eukaryota > Apicomplexa > Aconoidasida > Haemosporida > Plasmodiidae > Plasmodium > Plasmodium malariae. The sequence continues at coordinate 121,443 of NC_041781.1, read as the reverse complement.
TTTAACAATGATGTGGTATGATATTATTATTTAAGGATATTTGAATTATTCATATTTTACGAGTTTTATTTTTATTAATAACATTTTGTGGAATTAACTATTTATCTTTTAAAAATAAAATATTTTCTATATTTTTTTTTTTTTTTTTTCACATTAGTGCATATTTGATAAATCTTTGCAATAGAACTACAATATTGGCAGAAAATTGGATACAATGATTTTTTTGACTACTGGAAAATTATAAACATGATAAGGATTCAAATATTTAAAGATTAAAAGAGAATACGCAAAACAAAGAAGAGTACAGAAAAAAGGATATACTGAATATAGAAAAAGTGACAAAAGGAAAAGAGAAAAAATCAAATAAGAATTCATTAAATAAGTCGTAATACTATACAGAAATAACAGATTATAAAAAAGGAATTTTCGATGAAAAGCATTGCCATTTTGAAAAAAAATTGTTTAAAAAAAGGAATTATGATGATTTTCTTGAAAAAAACAGGAGAATTGGAGATATATATTTAAAAAAAGTAAAATTTAGAAATTACGGATTTGGCATTGTTATATTTTTTATTTTTATTTTGTTAGGAATAGGATTATCTATACTTCCAATATTACCATTTGTGGGAACTGTAGAGAAATGGTTTGAAGACAATTTAGTATTTAAACTTTTGTATAATGTTCTAAAACCGTTGGGAAATGAAGTGAATTGCCACATTTATATAGGATTATATAGTGTAATTATCATTGGATTGGCAGTAATAGTTATAAGAGTAATTTATAACATATTGAGTAGTAATGAAAAATATAATAAAATTAAATTAATGTATGAGTAAAATGAATAACAAGGAACGTCTACTGTTATGTAAAAAATTTTTTGGTATTATATAATATCTGTAATATTAATATTTATATATTTGACAAGTATATATATAATTTATAATGTATTAAAAACACGATATGTATATCTATTCTCTTGATAAGCAGCGACAAAAATAAATATTCTTTCTTTTCTTGTGAATTTGAATATTTTAATGATTTAGAATTTGTACTTTGTATTATTATTATAACTTAAATATAATGGTATAATATGTATATTCAAGCATTTAAATATATTTCCATGAAACATATTTAGTTATGCTTTAAAATAAATATATAATAGTACAATTCACATAATTATTGAAAATTTTTGATAATTTATAATTGTATATAACACTAATGATTTCTTTATTCTATCTCATTATAATATAAAGTTATTATTTGTTCAGGTTATTAAGAAAAGTTTTTATTTTTAAAATAAAATTAAGAGTGGTTTTGTATTTAATTAAAAAAGTATATACATTTGTATTGATAAGCATATATACAATTTTACTTAGGAAAGAACTTAATATTTATTGCATAAGTTATGATTACATGATATATACAATTAAATGTATTAACAGAATATATCTCTATAACGGCCTTTTAGATTGTTTTGTGTTGTATAAATGTGAATATATAATTACATAATATACCTTTTATTTATGGATTAATTATAATAACTTACTAACTTTAGGCTTATAAATCACTACATTTAACTGAACTTTTAAAACCATTTTTATATTATTATGGTTCCTAGTTATAGTACTAAATCGTTTCTGAGTAATACATTTATATATAAATTATATTTTAAATTAATAATTAAATATAATATATATAGTTCCTATTTTTTATGTTGCACTCTTATTAAATTAATGAATACATTTCAATAACATATTAATAGATCATCTGATGAAATACGCTTTTATTTTTTCCTAAATACTATATACCCAATTTTATGTCTATTTTTTATATTATATATTCTTTTTATATTAATAACTCACACGAATTTTAAATATACATGGTTTGCATTAATTATTTTTCAAAAAAAATCATATAATTTATGAGATAATATATTATGAATAAATAAAATTTATTCTGGTACTTTTTTCTCACATAAGACAAAGCTCCTACATCTAGCGAAAATAGGTTTATTGAGAATTTATTATTATAGTTTACAGTGATTAAGTAATTTCATATCTACAAAAGAGATGCTTTTTAATTATGAGCAAATATTAGCATTTTTGCTTATGAAGAAATAAATTCATATTTTAATCATTTAAGAATTAAATCTTTTATTTCTTTCGATTTTAGTTTACTTATTCTATCTGTTTTTTCCTTAATTTTTGGAGATTTTTAAATTAAGTAATTACCATTGTCTATGTACGCTATAAATTAGAAGTGTTACTACTATATATTTTAATAATAATTTCTGTGCTATTAAGAATTTCATATTTAATTAATATTATGTGCGCATGTTTCATTTAAAGTATATTTTAAATTTTCCATTCAATTTCTTTTGGATTTTTTCATGAGTTCACTAATTAATTACAAAGTTTTATAATTATATTTTTGTCCGTACACACCTTAGGTAATGGTACTTTAAGGAAGATCATATATTACATACTTATTATAACATTTTATATTAATAAAATCGCATAATTTATAAATTATTTATGATAATTTATTAAGTGTTTTTTTCATATTTTGTCTATATAGTGGAAAGTTATACATTTACAAATCTTGTAATATGCAAAATATAGGAACTTAAAACCTAGTTTATTTTTCTATATTTAGCTAATACAAGCAAAACTTATATTAATTACCGTTTGTTTTATACTATGGTTCTGTTTCTAAAAAAAACGTAATTAATTAATTTAGTGTACATTCAATTATATTAATTTTATTATTTATGTAAAATGAAAAAAAATATATGCCTTTTGTTAACTTAAAGTAAATCTTTTTGAAAATAAAATAAAAAAAAAAAAAAAAAACATATATATTTTTGCAGATTATTATCAGTAAATATAAGAGTATATGATTCCTCTATAAAGTACTAACTTTTACAAAATATTGTTCTTCATTAGATATTTTATACTAAACATCATGCCTAATATGAATATAAGAATATGTTTTTCTTGTCATATCTTATTATAAATAATCGAGTATTAAAATACTTTTTTCTTAGTTTGCTTTATGACAATATTTATAATACGTTATAGTAAAATGTGATCAAAAATTATATAAAAGAAGGGCATGCATAAAAGAATTAATTATAAGTTTTTGAACTTTTAAATATACTTGATATTTGTATGATAATGTGTGTAGTTTTATATAGTTCCCTAATTTTTATTTTGATGTATTAATAAAAAATATACTATAATATCTTTTTAACTAAAATTTTCACACGAAATTTCGAATGATGAAGAATATTTTAATTTCATTATATATATATAATATTTAATTCTTATGCTTATTTTTTGTTCCTTAAGATTTTTATGAAATGAAATGAATATATAATTAATGTATGCATAAAGAAAAATTTAAAAAAAAAAAAAAAGATAATAAATAAAAACGAAAAGTTATGTTAAAAGTAAGCATAACAGAATACAAGTATTTACAATTTTAAAAATTACAAATGTATTGATAATAACTTATTCTAAGTGAAAAAGCAAAAATTACATATGATTAATTTTTAAATGAGATTCCTAGTATACATAGTAATTCTTTAATTATATTATCAATTAAAATCATTTAATAATTTCATTTTAAAATATTCGAATATTAAATATTTTTATATCTGTTACAAGTATATTGAAAATAACGAAAGAATATTAACTCTTTTGTTGAAAAGTATTTAGTTTAAATTTAAATGTTTGTGTTATACATAATTTTTTAATATTAATATAAAGAAAAATTGTTGAGAAAAAATCACATTACTCAAATTATTTCATTTTGTATAACTGAATAAAGGAAAAATAGTAAAATAAACATATATATTATCAAAAAAATATATTCATATTTACATTTGAGATAATTAAAAGAACATAATATTCAACGAAAACTATTATTATACTTAAACATTATATGTAGTAGTTACTCTATAATTTATTTATTTTATATATGTTTTTCTTGTATGTTTCTTATTACATTTTTTCCAAACTGTTATGCTAGAAAAAGAAAAAAAAAATAACTAAATCTAAAGATTTTCAAACTTTTCATTTGGAAATAATGGTATAAATTATATATAATTAAAAAAAGTGGTTTTAAAAAATTATATTAAAAATATAAAATATCCATTATTATTTATTTTTAAAACGTATATTTTTTCGTAGATTAGTTAGTATGTTATATTTTATATTTTTAAATATATTACTGTTAAAAAAAGTGTTTATATGCTTATAGAGTAACTAATGTAAATGCTATATAAAATATAACATAAAATTTTTTATAATATGTTTTTCCCTTTATTTATTATTAGAACTATTGTATTGATATAATAACTTTTTTTTGCAAATAAATGATTTTCCAAAATTAGAATAATCAGTAGATAAACATCAATAAAAATGTTAATTATTCTCTTAATATATAGACAAATGTTTTATCTACATTATCTGAATTCTATACTCTATGTAAAAACAGTATATAGGAATATTAAAAAATCACATATTTTTTTATTATTATTAAATTTATTGGAAATAAATTTATTTAATTTTTCATATATATTGAATTATATATCATTAACATTTGTGAGTGAGTATAAATTATAATATTTTTATTAATGTTAATTTATTATAAATAACATTAAGATAAAAATTATATAATATATTTTTAAAATTATTTTTTCTTGATTACGTTTTAAAATGAAATAATGTCATATTTATTTTACTAAGTTCTTATGAAAAATTAAAAAAATTAAAATAAAATAAAATATCATTTATCATTAGGAGTATATTATAAAATTGATAAATTTTTTCTTTTTGCATATATTTCATTTTTACTAATCTATATCATGGAACGAAAAATTAATTTAAACTTTTTATTTAAAATTTTTATGTTTATCTTTTTAATTTGGATATGTCATTTTGATAATGATATGGTAAGATAATATTATTTAATGATATTTGTGTTATTCTTATTTTTTGCGTTATATTGTTATTATTACTTTGTTAGAAAAAATTTATATATTTTTTAAACCATGGATATTTATTTTTTTAGAGTATCGATAATGAATATTTGTATAAAAAGTACATTGCTAATATAAAAATAGTTACAAGATCATATAGATTACTAGGAAAGCATAAGAAGGAAAAATGTTCAGATATTGTATATATAAAAGGTGATATACCAACTATCAGGGAATACCAAAAATTGAATACTTATAATAGTATAAAAGTAAACAAAGGCATAAATAAAAAGCAAAATGAATGTTCATTATATAATGCAGGAGGTTATGAACATGGTGGGAGAAGTAAAAGTTCTGTGCACTACAGAAGAAATTCACAATTAGGAAAAAGGAAATTCGACAAAATATACTATAGAAATACACTTAGAAATTCTACTATTGCAGATTTTAAGTTTTTAAGAGATGTTACAAAAGAAAAAGCAGTTCTTATTTGTGTTTTATTGAGCTTCCATGCAATAAGTGGAATACTACTAAATTTTTTAATACCAATAGAACAAAAAAGTAATGGTATTTTTGAAATCACAAAGCTTTGGTATTATGGGGCAATTGTAGGATTTTCTATATTTACATTTATAGTTATACTATCGTTTATTTATCTTTTCAGGTCAATTGCAAAGTATATAAAGATAATAAATAAAAAACGTGAAATACATAATACGGCGTATCCTTCTATTAGTAAAATCTTTCATAACAGTTATAATATATAATTCCATAAGAAATATACACAAATAACATATCTATATAAAATTATAATTTATAAAATCAAATATGAATATCTGGATTTGTTAAAAAGCAAAAGTAAAAATATGATTTTTTATTTTTTTGTTATTTTAAATGTTATAATGTTTTTTACATTGAATTTTAAGTTATCTTTTGACCTTGATTTGATGTTATTGTCCATAAACCTATTTTTTTATTTATTAAGATTTTTTTGAAAAATATATATGGGTAAATATAAATATATATAAGTAATATTAATATAATTTTGGTTGATTTCTTTTTTCAGTTTTTAGTGGTCACTGTAAAAATAGCCTTAACTATTTTTGCTTTATCTGTTTCTAGAATTAAATGATTATTTGTTGTGTAAATAGAAGAGCATATTATTTGTTTATAATTAAAAATAAAATTGTCTTGTTTATTACATAATGAAAAGGATTCAATAGTACTTAGTTGTATGGATATATATATATATTTAAAAATAAAAACAAACTTTATGTTAATACTACGTATAAGCTTTAAGATAAATACATTATAAAACACATTTTTTTATAAAGATTTTTTTTAAATTTTTTCTATTTTTTTGAATGGTCTAAATATGAAGTTATATACATATCAAAATATTCTTTCTAAATATATTTCTGAGTTTAGGTCTTATGGTAAATATTTTAATTTTACATTAGATGCAATTTTTTTATCTATTTTGTTAACTTATGTGTATTATTTAATATACAATTAATTCTTTTTTAAAAAGTAAAAAAAAAAAAAAAATTTTGAAAAATTGTAATATTTTTTTTTATTTACATACATAATGAAAAAAAGGTTAAAGGAATACAATTTGAACTATAAAATTATTTTTTTTGAATGTGCAAAAATTGATTTATTATTTTAATATCATTTCTTTAAAATATAAATAAAAATAATTTTTTTATTACTGAAATTTTTTATTTATAATAATTAAATTATTAATAATATATGCTGAATTTTTATGTGAAATAAGAAAATGTTTCTTATAAATTAGATATGTTAAAAATATTTTTAATTGATATTACATAAATAAATCATTAATGAAGTGTTGCTTTATTAATTTTATAGTTTTCTTTTACTGTATCTAATCATAAAATTCGCTATATATATGTAGTTTAATAGATCATTAAAACAAAAAAAAAAAAATTATTAAAAAATAAAAAACTTAAATGATCTCTTATATTAATTGAATTACAAAGAATAATCTGAGCAATTATTTCCGTATTAAATTTATGATTACTATAAATATATAGGCATTAAAAATAAAATTAAATACCTAATTATCATCTAAATATTTATATATATACTTTTTATATGAATATGTTGATATTTCAATAATAATGTATAATTTCAATATTACATATTTTTTTGTTTTATTATTCTGAACGTGGTATTATGTATAATCTAATAAATCGCATATCTAAATTAATAATTAAAATTCAGGTATATATTGAAATCCTAGGACATACATAGTTATATGAAATAATTTAGACGTATAAGTATTCTGAAATTTCTAATTGAATAATTATAACAGAATATGAAAATATTCCATAATAAATAACGGGATTCCCATTTTAAAACATTTAATTTATTCTAAAATGTATATATAAGAGTTTCAATGGACATTATAAAAATGGATTCCATGAAGAAATTTGAAGAAAAAAATTACCCTTAAATTTTTCTGATCCTTTTATATTATAGTGTTACGTTCTAATATATTTACCAAATATTTCCTGCATTTTTCCATTTGTTTAATGTAAATAATAATGAAATATGGAAATATAAATAGCATTTGTTAATATTATAATATATTTTTGTGAAAATATTACAATTATAAAGAAGTGTTATGTATATTTTTTATTTATAGTATATCGATTTGTTCACTCCTCTTGGATATTAGAATATAAAAGTGTATTAATGGAAAAAAAAACAAATTAAGTACAGAGCTCTTGAAAAACATATTCATGAATTATTAAATAATGGATATCATTGTTACTATTTGAATTTAATCAACAAGAGAATTAATATACTTATGATCATTTATCTTTATTTTTACTACCGTGCGACGTATATTATATATTATTTGAAGACAACAAAGTTAAAAGTTTTGTATAATTTTTTAAAAATGTAATTCTATATAATTGCAAGGAAACATCGAATAATAAAAGTTTCAAATAAAGTTAGTTATAAATAAAATACATTTATTTTTTATTTGTTGAATAATGGTTTTATTTTAATTGTTTTATTTTTTTTTATATAATAATATTATAAGTTTTTTGTTTCTTATTTATTTTTCTAATTTTTTTGTCTTTTTTCCTTTTTTAATACTTAGTTAATTAAATTTACTTCATATTATTGTGTAAGAAAATCAATATTTACTGAATATTCTTGTGTTACTTATTTATGTTTTAAAATTATTGCTTTTTTATTTTGAAGAAGATAGAATATATAACTGGATTCTTGTTTTACTGTCTCCTACAGTAGTATTTTATTCATATTATGCATTTCTTTGTAAAAATTCTATGCCATTATTTTTGTAATATGTATACACCCACAATAGTTTTTTTGCTTTGAGTGTGTCTTATTTATTAATGTATTACTCACTTAAATGTAGCATTTATATCATTGAATATAAAATTTTTTAATGCATATAACATATACTGTAGTATTTGTATTAAACAACTCTTTGAGGGTGAAAGCCTATATTATGAAAACATTCTTCATAATTTCTATTTACTTCTTCAGGTGAATTTTTTAAAGATTCTCTTGTTTCATCTTTAACATAATTAAGTTGAATTATTTTTTTTCTTTGTAAAAGACTATGTAACCATGATTTCATTGGAGTAAACTGTACAAAAAAAAAAAAATATTTATATTCTTAAAAATATAATTTTTTTGTTTTGGTAATTAATTGTAAAATTGAATATACGCATTGTCGTAGAATTTTCTCCCTAATAACTATATTTATTATTAACCTTATATAAAAAAAATAAGGCAAAAGATGTTAGTAACAAGGCGGTTGATGTTAAACTGGCAGGAAAAATAAACTCTTTAGAGGAGCTAAAATTTTTGGTACATAAAGACAAATCGTTATATTGTTCACTGTTTCAACATATGCTTTCTTAAAATATCTTAACGCTTCACAAAATTCGTTCAATATATTCCCTTCATATTCCTTGTACCGTTCTATATAAAATTCATAACAATTTTTAGGATTTTTACAACTTGTAAATGTATTTTCTGAGATGTAGAATTTTTAAAATTCGGATATAATTTGTATAGGTTATTAAGTTTTTTTTAAATATTATCGTCAATTTTTTATATTTCTTTCTTGCATATATTTAATGTTTTGGACGAAAATTCATTATATCCCTAAAACCAATAAGGATTTCTATTATAATTTTTATCAGAATTTATCCTGTAACTTAAGTATTTACGAGGTTTCAGGGTATGAAATTTATAACAATTATTTATCTCAATAAAATATCTAGAAATCTCTTGACACGGAGTAGTAAAATTATCATAATTAATTGATGCACATTTGATTCCAGGATTTCCACCAGATCCACTACTATTTCATGCATCTGCTATAGCTTTATTATTAAATTTGTCTTTATATTTAAGATATAATGTCACAATATTCTCCTAAAAATTAATAAGGTATAATAATAATATATAAATACACAAATTTTTATTTTCATTAAACAAATTTATGTATAATTTCTAGAAAAATGAACGCTTGACTACAATGAAAAATATAATAATTATAATATAAAAATAAATTTTGCATTTTCTTCCGTACTATTAGTCATCATTGTATATAGATTTACGTGAATTAAATAGCAAAAATTAAACTGGTGTAATATTAATATTTATATAAATGAAAAAATATATTTAATATGTTTATATGTGGTTTACAACTTTTTTTCATACAGAAAATTTTAAGAACAAAATACACAGGAAAATTTCCTGTTTACTTTTTAATAGTATTAAAATAAGGTAGCATAATTAGTAAAATATGAAATAAACTATTCTAATAGACAATATAATTATTTGAAAAAAAAAGGTTGATTAATTGTAAATAAAAATAAATTTAGAGGAAACTACTTTTTTCTATTTGTTTATTTATATGAATCTTATATATTTGTACTGATATATTATACAAATAAATAAAATAATTCTAGTTCATTCTAATATACATTTCCTATTATAATGCAATACCTATTTAGGAATATTTTGGACATTTTAAAATAATATTAATACGTAAATATTTACTATATATAAGTATAGATGTTTCTCTGTTATTTTATTATAATTGTTTTTATTGTTAAGATTATAATTCTCATATTATTTCATTTAATATTTATAATACGTTTTAACAATATATACACTGGTTAAGAATCTGAACTTCACGAATTTTACTAAAATTAAAATTTAATTAAACGAACAGTAATTTTAAATAAAATGATAGTAATATATGTGACAATAAGAATTTATTACTTAAATAAGAATTTATGTCCTGTAAAAACTTGTTTTAATTATAAACGTAATATTCGATAAATAGACTATATCATAAAATTATAAAGTAATCTGTGAATTCTCTCTATCATAATGTATATGGAAGTTAAAGTTTTACTTTTACCTTTATAACATTTAACTTTGTATAATATATATTTTAATATTCTATATATAAATATATGTAGAAACATTAAATATTTTTACATTTTAAATTAATTATAATTATATAACAAAAATAAAACTTGAAAAAATTTAATATTTATACTAAGAGCTTTAATAAAATTTATTATTAAATTCGTTTGTACTTGTAGCATAAGAAATATATGGATTCATATGTTAATCAAAATTTATCATTATAAAGTATAGAACATTTATAATATTAGTAATTTTGTTTATGATACATATTTTTATTTAAATATATGAAAAATGTGTTACGATGGTTAATATTATAATATTTTCCAATTTTGTGTATATCACTTCTATCTTATATATCAATATTGTATGTCAGATGAGTTAAACAAAATAATAGCATTTAATTCAAGGTCCTTAGAATATAATATTAAATTATTTCTTCTTTGTTTTATATATCTTATTGTACTAAAATATTTTACGATTACATATTTACAGTATAATAAATAAATTATAAATATTTTATTTTAATTTTATTATTATAATAACCATATAATTAAAAATACTTTAACGAAACATAAAGAAGAAATAAAAAAAGAAATATATAAAGGTTAAAAATTTTATTTAGATAAAAAAAATATTATTAAAAATTAAATATAATTTATCAACTGACACATTAATGATATTTTAAGGTATATTTATTATCTATATTTTATTATGTATTAGGGAAATAAATAAAGCAAATATAAAGATGGTTCATTAAGATAGACTTGATCAAAGAAATGAAGTTTATATATTAAAATAAAATTGATCGTTACTACATTTAATAGAGAAATTACTAGTTTGAATAATAAATATTATTTTAAATCATAATATAAAAATAAAATTAAATTTTTTCATGTTTCATTCATACAATATATTTTAAATATATTTCTTGAAATAGAATAAGCATATTTACTATTTAATAAGTATTTTTGTTATATCAAGAACTTATAATGAGCAAGCCATAGTTTTTTCTTCTATATTTTTTTGTTTATAATAAATCATACATTACTATTTTTTATTATTTGCTTCATTTATATATATAAATATATATATATGTAAATCTTTTCGAAAAAACTTATTTTTCTATTTTAACGATTAATTATATACCAGTTGATATTTATACAGTAATTTCCTTATGGTATATTTTTTTTCATATTTATAAAATGTATAATAAATGTAATAATAATATAAATATGTATTTTTGCATAAAAAAATGTAAGTTAAAAAGTGGCAAATTATATAAAAAATTTAATGAAAATATTATCAGTAAGAATAATATATATATTTATAATATTTCTGTTTAAAAATCTATCAATTTTTGCTGAATTAAAAATAGCAATTATATATATACAAGAAAAATGAATTTTTATGCATTAGAAAAAAAAAATAAAATAGATTCATATTTAAAAACGTTTTTTAAGAGTTCACAAACCTTAAAATTTTTAATTATTTAATATGAATTTACATTAATAGCTCTTTGTAATACTTATTAGAACTTCATGTTTAAATTCGTAATTTTTAAGGATAATCCTTAACTTTCATTGTGATTTAAAGACTTTTGTTCAAAGTTCTAAATAATAAATTATAAATGTGGATAAAATATATCTGAAGGTTCCCTTATGCATGAATTTTATATATAAACTATGAATTGCTATGTTAAATTGACAAATAAAAATTATTTAAATTGTATAAATAATAAGATTACACTTAATTTTTTATTATTAATACAGTTTTTTGTTAATTTTTTGTAAAATTGATAAAACATTTAAAAGAAATTTGGCTAAAGAGTTTATATTAAAAATAAAAATAAAATAAGAAATATAAATATAAAGATAAATTGTTTGTCATATCTTAATAATTATAATACCTATAATAAAATATTACAAAAAAATGGTAAAATTTTATATATGAATAAATTTTCTACATTTCTTTTATAGGCCTCCACAAATGATTCAAATATTGCATATATATTTAAATTTATGAATATCTAATAGTACTAATTAAAGCTAAAGTATTTTTTTATAATTGTATTTTAGTGTTAATTTAATAAAATTGATAGTAGTCTTTATGTACACAAAAATATATTAATATATTATTTTAGATTACAGAATATCGTGAATATATAACATAAGGATTCCAGAGAATGATATATATATATATTTAAACATATAGAACCTAATATAATGAATATAATAAACTATTACTAAATAAGTGTATTGTAACCCTGTATTATACAATTATTTATTTTAAGTATATTATTAGAATATTACTTATTAATTAATAAAAAAGTATGTTATATATGTTTATTACATATTAGGTTACATATTTAGTATTCTTTTAAAAAGTTATATATTATATAAAGTTCTATTCATAACAACATGTTTCTCTTTATATTAATAAAAAAGCAAATAAATTACTAAAGTATTTAATTATTCTTTTTTTCCTATGGTGCATTAAAAATGACAAAATTATTAAACAAATTAAAATATAATTACTTTTAATGAAAAACATAATCCTATATTTCTATAGTTATTAAATATTAAATTATATAATATAATCGCATGAATTATTTATAAAAAAATGGAAAAACATTAAAATATAATATAATATGTATATATTTAAAAGAATTCTTTTGTATTTTACTAAACTGAGCTTTAACATTTTAACTGGGGGAAGCAAGTTACTAATATTAAATAATATTATCATCTAATATATATATATATATATATAATACACATTTTAAAAGCACAAGTTATAAATTCAACATATCTTATGATTTCTTTGAAAAACATTATATATTAAGTAATAAAAAAAAAATATTTCATAAAATTTGGTGAATAAAAATGATAAAACTTAAATTATGAAACTTATTTTTTATTATTTATGCATTAACATTTTGCTATTATTATTTATTCACGTATTAGTATAACTCTCTTATAGGTGTTCTTATAAAATTAAAAAAATATATATATAATTTGAATATTTTTTATGTTACTCTATTTCATTGTTCTTATTCCCATAAACTTTTTATGTTTATATTTTCCTTTTATCTTTTCTTTTTCTTTTTTTCCTTTAAGTGTTAAATTGTTTAAAAATTTTCATTCATATATATCATTTCACTTCAATAAATTATCCTTCGAATACACTTGCATTTGTCCTTATCTATATATAGGATGTATCATCCTACTTTATATCAGGATGTTTCTGATAAGTCCTCATTTTTTATAGAATTTATATATGTATTATCTTCTCTTATCCAATCATTCAATTCATGTATAAAAGTGTGTCCCCCTTTACTCTCATAAATATCCTCATTTTTCCTGTATTCCAAAACGTTTCCTTTATCTTCATTTATGTCTTCTATAATTTCTGATTTTGCATATGAATTTTTTTCTATCTTGCATTCATATATAGAACTATCCAAATATGATTCATTATTTTCTATGTTCTCCTCTTTTCTGCATTCTTCTAATACCATCATAAGTACAAGTATGCACAGTTTTTGTAGTAATTTTTTTTTTATGTATTTATATAGTTCTTCATTATATTCTTTTTTCTTCAATTCTTCCAAATTTGTTATTGTCATATCCTTTTTAGTTTCGTAATTTACGCATTTATCTGTCATATTTTTTAGTCCTTCCGTCATTAACTTATGCCAATCCTTTTCTATATATTGTCCTATAACTATACCCTTCTTTGATATCCATTTTTTCCATGCATCTTTCTCTATTTCTGAAGATGGAACTTTTTTATATTTATTTGAAAGTTTTTTCTTTAATTTTTTACTTCTTTCTATGGAATCTCGTTCACTCTTCCATTCATTTTTCAAGCTATTAAACCAATATTCTTTTTTTAATTTTTCAGAGAGATTTTTATGTCTTTCTGCCCATTTATTCCATAGAATTTTTTTTTTATCAGTATCATTTCTACACTTATTATTTTCTATTATTATTTCATCATTTTTTAAATTATGATGGGAATTATATTTTTCTTGTCTAAACTCTTCTAAACATATTGCTAAAAATTCGCCTATATCGGATTCCCATACTTCATTTTTGTATTCTTCTAGTACTTCCATATGTACTTCAATAATAGTTTTTGACACATCCTTCTTTTTGTTTATTTTTTTTACATTTGTTTCTAAGTTTTGCTCATTTATTATTATTTTTCTTATGTTTTCTTCATTATTATATGTTGAGGGTTCTAAGTTATCATATGTTAAAAACATATTTTTTCTGCCAGGATATGAAGGTACTAATATTCGCAGTAGTTTCAAATGTTTTCGTTTAATATGTTTTTTTTTTTTTAAAAAAATCAATGGCATATGCTAAAATATAAGGAAGGAGCATTTATAAAATGGTGAATTGCAGTAATCAAAGTATATAATATTTTTACAAATTTAGTTTTATATTACTTTAATAAAAAGGGAAAATATAATAATAATAATAATGCTTATTAATATAGGTGATATATATTTATCAGAGATATTTCCAGCTGATTCTGTATCATGAGTTTAGATATATATGTTATATATTGTAATTATTTCAAAAAAAGAGAAATAAGTAGTATTAATGGTACCTGTAATTTTAGGGAGTTCAAGATGAAAAGGAGAAGGAGAGTCATTAATTAACGCTTTAAAAGGTATAGAAGAAATACTTTTATCAGTTCTTTCTGATGTTTCCTGATGCTGGAATGTTGTTTTTGCACCTTCAGATACAAAACCTTTATGATTTTGTGATTGTGGAACTTTTATAGGTTGTGCTTTCGTATTTTCATTAGATAGAGTTACAGGAGTTGGGTCACTGAAAGGCGATGCTTTTTCAACATGATGTTTCTGTTCCTTTGATGACATCAATTCGTTTGCTGTATCCATCTCTCCTGGAGACAGAGTTTCGACTGGAGGTGGTCTTTCTACTCGAGTTATCTGTTCGGACGAAGCTTTATATTTTGGTGGAGATTGCTCTTGTGATTCAGGTGAATTCTGTTCTGCCAACGAACTTTCGTCTTCTTTTTTTTCTGGAACTACAATATGTATAGTTGGAGCCGAGGACTTGGACTCAATAATTTTAGTAAATGTGCTAGAATTCTGTATATTGCATGTTTTTTTTAGAAGTTGGTATAATTTTTTTTTTCCTGTGCAATCTTTATGAAGAATTTCTCTCTTAGCACTAAAATGTCCTTTCCTTTCTATTATCCATTCATTATATTCCTTACATTTACTTATGCAATTATCATCATTATTACAATTGTATGTACTACTATTACCTACTCTAAAAGGATGTAGTTTATCAATATATTCTTTATTTTTTTCACAGAAATCCTCTGCATCATAAACTAATTGTAAAATTTCTTTTTCATCCTGATTTAAAATCATAAAACATCCGCCATGTTGAGATAGTCCTGTATAGTAGTGCTTGTACCAAGTCTTGAGTGCTCCTTTCCAAAGACGTTCATTAATATATGAATATGGAGGCTTACTAGTAATTAGATAATCAGCCAATTTCTTACATTTATCTCTAAATTCTTCTTTATTGTTGTTGATTTTTAAAGAAGAAATTTGAGATTTAATATTAGCTCCAATTATTTTAAATTGTCGATATGTACCGTATTCTAATGCTGTAGTACCATGAACACTCGAATTCTATATTCAAAAGAATTATTAGAAATTATTTAATCATCAATTTTGATTTTCATAGTATTATGCCTCTATCATATATAAATGATTCATGAATAAAGTTATTTATCTTAAAAAGTAATGAATATTACCGAAGTAAAACAATTTTCCATAATGATTGTACATTAATGCAATAGTGTTGTGTATAAATATCTGAAATATAAATAAAAATTTGTATCTTTTTACTTATAAATATTGTAATTTCAAATTAATATATCATGAAAAAATGAAATTATAAAATTATCATTTACATAAAGATTTATATATGTTCTATAAAATAATTGAATGAATTACTATTTATTTTATACACGTCATAATTTTTTTTACCTTAAATAAGTGTACTACAACTGGAGATATGACTTGATCATATTTTTTAATTAAATGAAAATTACGTATATATTTGTATTTGTAATTCTTATACTTTATATGAAAAAGAAATTAAATAACTAACATTAAAACATTACATAAATTTACGTCAATACATGTATTAAGGTTATTCTGTAAAAATTTCATTAATATACGTATTGGAATTTGTTCTTCTTCCCTTATTATAGACGAATATATATAAATGTTATTACTTTTATTAATGTAAATAATTCCTTTTATTCTTACGTTTTTCCTGGAATAAATAATCTATTAATAAAATCATTATTAGTGCTGATTTTATTGTTATTCCTTTTTTTTGAACTTATTTTTTTTGTTTAATTTGTATATAAGATATTATAATGCAGTAATTGTTTTTTTAAAATTTTTTAATATTTATTATGTTGTATGTACGAATGAGAATTAATTAAATATATATATAATACTAAATTGTTTCTATAATTGTAGAAAGTTCTTATCATTAAAATTTATTTGTGACACTTAGTATTATATTTATATATATTATCAAAAAATCTCTAATTTATGGTGTATACTAATCTGCTGAATAGATTTAGTATGGTATAATTTATTATACATATATTTTCTATTGTATTAGTCTATTATGCCTTTTAGATAAGAACCATTTCTACTGGACAAACATATAATTAATTAAAAGTATATTCAGGAGTATTAAATAATGAAAATAATATTGGCTACGTATCCAAAATATGAAAAAATATTTAAAGATAATTATAGAAAAATTATTTATATAATGTAGTTTAGAAAAATGTAAAATAAATTATAGAAGTAAAATAAAAAATAAAAACATAATAATTGAATGTATATGGAATAATATATTATATTCGATAAAACAAAAAATATTAAAGTTTTGTTAATATTTCTTTGCAATTTTTGATAGAAATATTCTAATAAGTAAATTAAAAATATATTATATTTTATTTTGTTTGTTTATCCATTTAACAAAAAGAAAATAACTTTTTTATAATAATAAATATTTATTTAGTATACAAAATGAAAAAGGTCATGTATTATTTATAATACATTTTAAGACGCGAATATTTAAATGAAATTGAATAACAATTTAAATTTATAAATAACAGCATAGGTTATTATAAATTATATATATTATTTCTTATATTAATATTATATATGCAAATTATATATATGAAATATTGAATAGTCTTAAAATTATAAAAAAACATATATCTTAACGATAAAATTTTGTATCTAATTGCTTCATACATAAAACAACGCCATTGTGGTTATGTTTAGTAGGCCATTTATATTAAAATGTTTTAATTTAATTTATTTATATAAAATTTACATTTTCGTTCTTCTGTTCTTTTTATTATAATCACTTATTACTTAATTTATTTTATTTTTAAACAAGTTACTTAATAATAACATACAGTTGATAATAAATAAAAATAACTTATCATGTTTTAAAGTATTATTTATTTATATATCTGTATTTAAATATATTATACATATGTAAATATAATATATATGATGAATTAATTAATATGATTTAATATGGGTTAACAAAATTCATAGTATGATATTCTGAAATATTTTGAAAGAATTTGAAAAAATCTGCGTAAAATTGTATTTAAAATATTTATAAAAAAAAATATTTGTTTTATTATTTTATAAATATGTTAAAATATAATTTTTTTCTTTGTTAATATATTTCTTTTTATATTTTTAATATATATTCACACTTTTTGTACAGTAACTTAATTTATATATATATATTTTTTTTTTATTTAAAAATAATACAAAAGTAATAAGAATTCATATGAATTAATAAAGTTTACTTCCTAATATTACGAACATACTATTTGCTTTTTTATATAAAATATAATATTTAATATAAAAATAAATATATTTTTATGTAGAACTTTAACATAATATACGCTAATAGAAATGTTATACGTATAAAAAGTATTACAGAATGAAACGAAAAAAAATATATTAGTGTAAATACATTTAGGATAATGAAGTTGAAATAACAATTTATACTTTTTTCTTATTTAATATGTAAAAAACAGAATATAAAAACTGTGGTATATATTATAATAAAAAGGCACCTATATATTTAAATTTACAGTTAATGTTATTCAATGTAGAGTTCATAATTATTAACATAATATTATATTTTAAGAAGTCTCAAAATAATAATATAAATGAAAAATAAAATAAAATAATTTTTTTTAAGCTAAGTATATCTTAATTTTACTGATATTTTATAAGTTATAAAGATAAATATATAGTGTATCATATTATAAAAGGAACTTATTTTCATAAGTTTTTTAACGAATAAAGCAATATTTTATATTTATGCAGATTATTGTAGTGTAAATTATATGATATCATTTTTATGCTTTAATCAGTATCATTTAATGTGGTTGGATTAAATAAGATTGTTCTATGCATAATTCATTCTTTATAAAATTCTATTGTTATAGTATGCATCCTTCAATAATTGAGATCCCTAATATATATTATTTCTTATAATTTAATAATCATAGTATAAAAACTATTATATATGTATTAATCCTAAATTAATATATAACATATTATTAATATTAAGAATTTTTATGTAATTTTCATTATTATTTTCTTTATTTATTGCATTTATTGATCACATTATATTTATTGAATTCTTGATTTGTACCTTTTGCTATATTTCTTTTATATATATTGTATGAATGGATTCATATATGAAACACCATGTATCCTAAATATGTTAATGTTAAACAATAATTTGGATATTGTTTATTCATTTAAACTTAATTATTTTTTATATTTATGTGTCTGCAGTACTCACAATTTTTCGTAAAATATTTTCTTTTAATTTCATTTATTTTTTTTTTTACGTTACAAAATTTTTTACATGGTTTTATGGGTGAAATTTTTATAGTAATATTAGAATAATACGAATGTACCATTGCATATGTAGTGTTATTATTAATAAAATATTATTCTATCCTTTTATTTTATTGTTCTTTTTAATATACAATTCAGCTAAATTGTTTAGGATACTTTTTTTTATGCATAAACACGTATATAATTTAACATTTATAAATTACAATCTTGTATGGTACATGTTATATAATACTTAATATCAGCTGAATAAGTTTTATCTTTTACAGAACTATTTATTTTTATTGGGAAATATTGTTCATATACATATTTTCATTTTTTCTTATTGAATCCTAAATCAAAGTACAAATGATATAAGCTATTATTAAATAAATTACATATTTACATATACAACATTATTAAAACTGTAATATTTTGGTGTAACTTATTACAGGGATAGTGTGGAACATTTGCACTTTGGAGTAAATTAATTTACAGTACTAGAAAAAATGAAACATGAAAAGTATTGCAAAAAATGTTAATGTAATTATTCAAAATAAAATGATAAATTTGTATACTGTAGAGCTTCAGATATTGATCATTCTGATGCCAGTAAATCAATGAATAAAAATTATTCTGGAAAAATATACCTTTGAGATTCAGTATCTTTATGTAGTTCATTAATATACTTTAAAAGCTGTACCCCTTCTCGATTAATCATATGATATTTACTAGGTAAATACTCATTATTAAAGTTTTCCAGTTGTGTACAAATATTATTACATTTACTGTAAAATATCTACTTATATGACTATTATACAATGAATTATATTTTTAAGCATATGTACGAAGACTACACATATAAATAAATTATGGGAACATATTATAAATAGTAAAGCACATAATTTATATGTTATATTATAAAAAGGGGTAAAAAATAAAACATGTCTTATTTGTAGAATAGCAAAATAATGGTTTGCTTCGTACATTATATATGAAACCATATAAAGAATATATTATTTTCGATAAAAATTAAATATGTGAATGAATAAATTATTTTTTGTAGACATAGTATTACATGGTTAGTATAAATATGAAAATTCTATAATGGAATTTTAGTATCTTCTCTTTACTAACGTGTGTTATTATTATGCATCATTAATATAATTTATCAAACATAAAAAGGATATGATGCGAGTTTAGATAAAGGTTATTGAGATATGTATATAAAGAAAAAATACCTTTATGCTATATATACGTAATAATGATAAAATATAATATTTTTCTAGGAAATTAAGCTTACTGTATATGACTTGTTATATTAGGAAAAATATAAATAATTTATACGAATATAGATTTATTTTCTAAAAAGTGTGCTTAAAAAAATATTAAGGAATAATGAATATCGATAAAATTGGAAAATTATATTTACAAATAACTGTCTTGGAGGATTTTATTATACAATGAGTTCTATTTTGTGATATATTTTATAAGTTATATGTATATTATTATGAATATTTAAAATGCTTTTGCTCATAATTTATATGCATAAATTAACTGTACATAAAAGTGTTAGATTATCAAATTTGAAAAAAAACATAAAAGAAACTCAATAAGAGTTTGTGTGTATTCCTTCAGCAGAATAACATATATATATATAAAAACAAAAAAATATATTAGTGTTAATTTATATTTTTTTTTTATGTTTTGTAATTTAAGTGTAGTATTTTAAATTTATAAAATTTTCATTATTTTTTAATCCTTTGAACTGTTTAATTTAAAGAAAATGATTTCTTAAAGTGAAAAATTATATATAGTTTTATATCGTATGATAGAAATATATTTCTTTGAATATGGTATATTCATAATTATGATACCCAGGATTACAATGCATAAAGTATATACATATTAAGGAATTATAAATTTTTTTTCTAAAATTATTTTCATCAATATATTATTTACTTATGTTTATCTTTTATTTATTATCTTTAGAATTTGTTGCTGATATTATTGACTTTCAAAAGAATAAATAACAATATAATATATTCTGTCAAAAATTATAAGAAATATTTTACTGAAAAATATATATTTTATTAAAATATATTTATTCTTATTATGTACATATTATATTGTGTATATTATTCTTATTTTTAAATATATTTCACTTGATATACTTCTGAACTGGGGAAAATATATAAAATGATTTTAAAAAAATTTTACTGCCTATCTCTATTTTTCTCTCCTTATATTTTATTTTATTTAAATTTCCTCTAAATATATATTTTTAATTATAGAAGAAGAAAAAGAAACTAATTCTATGACTATAAAAAAATTTCATTTAGAAATAATGATATATATTAAAACTGTTTAAAATATATTATTTTCAAACTTATGGTACAAAAAAATATAACTTCTTTTTTTCTGTTTTTTTTAATTATTTTTTAAATATATATATTTTTAATATATTATTTGGTATATTATTAATATATTTTTCTAAATACATCATATATAATAAGGGATTTAATTTATATAATTAATATAATGCATAATTTGTGGAAAATGCTTCCTTTTATAATTACTATAACTACTATTATATTGTTATGATAATAAAAAATTTTCAACAATAATAAACTTTTGTTCCAAAAAGTAGCGTTTTTAAAATTGGCATTATTAATAAAAAACTATTATTATATTTATAAATTAATCTCTTATTATACAGTATAATACATAATCTATATTCTATATTTCATATATTTTACATTTTACATATATTTAATAGTTTGAAATATTGAAAAATCATATATATATAATATATATATATTTTGGAAAAGAATTATATAAGAATAATTTAATTACGGTTTTATATCAAATTATATATTTTTTGTATATTTATGAATGAATAAAAATTATATTATTTTTATTAAAAATAATTTTTTATGAATATCATTAAGATAAAAATTATATAATAAATTTATAAAGTTTCTATTCTTCGTATCAGTTGTAAAAAACATTTAAATTATGTACATACAATAATATTTTTATAAATAAATAAAAAATTAATAAAATAAATATTTTATCCTTTATAATTAAAATAATATTATAGTATTGTTTGTTGTTCTTACTGAATATAGTATAATTTTAAAATTATATATCATAAAAACAAAATTTAGGTTAATCTTTTTTATTAAAATTGGTATATTTATACTTTTATCTTGGATATATAGTTTTTTCAATGAAGAGGTATAATTACATTATTTAAGGATATTTGTATTTTTTATTTATCTACTCATTTTTATAAATTATAATTTTTGTGTTTGAGATCAATTATACTTTTAATTAATAAATATATTTTTTTCTTATTAGAATACTTTTATTATATCAATGGGATACCTTACATACGATATAAAATTATATTTAAGAAATTTTCGATTATTAAAAGAACTTCAAGATAAAAATGTTTCACAAATTGTAGATTCACAACAAGAGATACATAATTATGAAAAGAATGATAAAGAAGTTGTAATTGAAAATGGATAGAGAAACAAAAAAACTATTTTACGATAAAGTTGAATTTCATTATATGAAGAATTCAATAAACAATATAAGGTACAAAAAAAGTTAGTATATGGAGGAAAAAAATTATCTCGCTTTGAAAGAAATTTTTTCAAGCAACTTGATTACATAGATTTTATTATAAAAAAAAAACATTCAATTAGCAATAGGGCATACCAAAAATTAATATGTAAAAAGTTTGGGTATAAAATGTTTTTACCTACTATGGTATTTACTTGGGAAGTATTAGCACATTTAGGAGGTTTTATTGGTGTTTTTTTTGGACAGTGTAAAAAACTATATAGGGATTATGAGTGTTGGGGAACTTAAAACAACTATGAACCATGATTATGCTATATCATTTCTTGTATTATTGGGTATATAAATTGTCATATTGATGATATGGTCTGCTTTTACTTATGTTAAATTTAGAAAACATAATAGAATGGTGAAGAGGAAATGTTAGAACACATAAATAAATATTTTTCTTTCTGTGGATTACGAATTAATATGCATATATAAATATAGTATACTTATATGCTTAATTACATGTTAATAAATGCTTAAATTATATAAATGTAAGTGTGAATAACTAGAATTTTTGATGAGGAAGAGTAAATAAATATTCTATTAGTATTTTTTTTGCTATGAAAGTTTTAGTATTTATAAATATGCATTTTAGAGTTTTTCTTCAATTTAATTAAATATTATGGATTGATATATATGTTTGTATATTTAATTATATACTTATGGAAAATACATATTTGAAGGTACGAATTAATATATAATTGCACAGTTCATATAATATTTTTGCAATATTTTGTATTTCATATAAAAAGTTTTTGTTTTATTTTTTTCTTTTGTACTAATCTTAAATGATTATTTATTGAAGTAATTTTAGAAAGAAATTTATTATAATTATAATAAAAATAAATACTTCTTCCTTTATATTTAATGAAACGAAGTGAAAGTATTTTTATATATTTATATAGATATATATATTTACTTGAAAAAAAATTAATGTATACACTATAAAAATATTTTATAGAATGTATCTTATAAATCGTATTTAATTTAAGAATATTTTTAACAGTCTTTTGTTTTTTTTTAATCATATAATTGTGAATTTATGATTATATAAGAGAAGAATAGCTTTTTTAATTGTGGATAATTTAAAATAGTTAATCACGGGAAAGTATGTTTTTATATTTAAAAAAAGTATTTATATCATTTATAATTTTATTATCCTTACTATTTATAGTGCTAATTAGAATTTGTATAAATTTTTTAAATATAAATTACATTGAAATTTTATAATTATATATATATTATATCATTCAATAATTGCATTAATAAAATAAATTTAACAAGACATTAATTTATATTATGTAATAAATTTTTCTTTTGTATTCTAATTATAAATTTCTAAGACAGAGTCAAATATCTGTTAAATTCTATATAATTTTAGAAGTTATTAAAAAATATATATAATTTTTACAATACTTTAACAATGCGTAAGTATTTGTTTATATGTTTGTAATACGTTTTATAGTTTTCTATAAATCTATTAAGTAATATGTTAATATCATATTGTAGATATATAAAAATACATATAGTTTATGTTGACCAATTATAATTCTTTCATAAATGTACACTATTTTTTTTTATAATATAAAAATAAAAAAAATATTAGTTTCGTTTATATATAATTTATAATAAAATCTAGAATTCAGGTTATTTCTAAAAAATGGTGATTATTTAATAGTGAAATTTTGATTGTAATAGTATTTTTATATAAGTTATTATATATTTTGTTAACTGTTAATCTGTTTCAAAAAATACGAGGATACAAAATTCTATATTTTTATTATTAATAATATGTGAACTTTGATTAAATTTACCTTTATAAAAATTACATAAATATCTATAAAAGAATATGTTCATCGCGAAAACATGTTTGTATTTTTATTCTTGAAGATATTAAGAAAATAAATCAATATATATATCTATTATAAAAAAAAAGAAAAAAAGTGCTTAAGAAAAATAAAAATTCCCAAGAATACTTGAGAATGTAAACAAATTAACACATTAAATCTAATGTATTAAATACAATATATATGTTATTTTATTTTACATTTATTGTAATACGAGTTATGAACTTCAACATTTGCCAGTTTTTATATGTAATCTTATTTTATAAGAAAATTTTTTTTTTTAAAGTATTAAAACATAACTTGATTAAATGATATAGACTTATACATGATAATATACTTTTCATATTATTAATACAATAAATATATACAAATAATATAATGGAATGGATATATGTTTATGTCAATGTTTGAGAGTTGGTTAAGTTATTCAAACTTTTTTAACTATAAATGATTAATTAATTTTTTTTTTATCAATATAATATTTTTTCATACAATGAATTATAGTTATTAAGCCCTGTGTTAAAAAATACAAAAAGCAAAAATAAAATAATATAAAATAATTTTCTTGTTGTTAGAATTTTTTATGTTATATAAAATATTAATTGTTTAAATATAAATTTTAAAATATTTTTTGAAAATATAGTTATTATGAATTCTTTCCGTATTTTTCTGTTAGAACAATTATTGAATCTACAATATATCTAAATCTATTTTCATCATTCTTTTATGCATTTTTAATTTTTACGCTTTGTTTTACTTTTGCTTGTAATTTTATATGGCTATATATAATTTTGGAATTATTGAATTTTATAGAATGTTTTTATCATAAATTTATTTTTATTTTAATTGTTTTTTTTTTTTATTTTATATTAATATTTTATAAACATATCTGATATTTAGCTTTTAGATATAAGAACAAATATGAAATTTGTGAGTTTTAAAAGTTATTAAATAATAATAAATTTTATTTGAACTTAGATAAAAATGATAACATTGTAAAAATATTATAAACGTTATGAAGCTTATTATTATAGTTTTTTTAAATATATGTTATCTTATAGATTCTTTTAAAACGACAAATTTTATTAATATATAATAATTTATAAAAGAATATATTTTTTTTTTTTATAGATACTTGTGTATATTTTATATAATTAAAAATATTTTTGATAATTTCACTTTTTTTTTAATATTTTTTCTGTCGTATTTGTTAGTAAGGTTTTACCTTAAAACGAAACTCTTTAAAAAACATAAAAAATAGAAATTATTCATGGAAAGAATGTAAAAGTGCAATATTAATTTCTGAGTATATTTGTGTATACATTTTCTACATGTTATGCATTTAAATATAAAGGAATTTTTTGTTAGTGTTTATAAAATTTTTGATTTATTATAATCTAATTTTTTGCTATTACATATAATTTTTTTTTTTTAAATTATTAAAAAATTTTATTAACTCTTTTACCATTAAATAATTAGTTTTCATATTTTTAATATTAATCATTTATTTTTATTTAAATTATTGCATAATATTTTCTCTTTACATTTCTTATATTAGCTCTATATAGATATTATGCTAAATAAATTTAAAAGTATATTTATATTTTTAAAGTTTATTATTAGCTATATCTTTATATATTCAATATATACATTATAAAATAAAAGATATCAAACAAAAATTATAATAAAAAGTGTTACTTTTATAATTTATATTATTTAGAATATTGTTTACGTTTTCATTAGACAATATATTATAGTGTTAGAAATGTATACAATGAAACAAAATAATAACTCTCTTATTTTTATTGAATTCCTAACATTTACCATTTTAATTTGTATATGGAATTATTTCTATAATATGGTATTATAATAATATTTAATATTTTTTTTTTTTTTCCATGTTTTAGGTTTAAAAATAAGTTTTTCATAGTATGGATATTTATATAATTGTAAATAATTTTTTTACTTTTTTTTTTATAATACACCTCGTAAATTGTTAATAAATAAATATAATTTACATGGATGTTTAGATATAACAAAAAATACACTACTAGCACAGAACATAGGGAACTTAAAATCGATTGAATATATACCAGATAACGGGTGGAATACTACATTGGTATGTAAAAAAAAAGGCATAACTAAAAATAACAAAAACAATAAATGGGAAAGAAAAAATTTTAAAGAAAGCTTATTGAATATGGAGAAAGAGGATAATTTATATAAACAAAAGAGTTCTGCTTTACTTAATAGAACAGATATATTTTTTTAAAAAAAAATAATTAATTTATTAGATTCTAAAGATAAAATTAAAAATAACCTCAAAGTTAATAAAACGAAAGCAAACATAATGATACACGGAAAGTTGGCATTAGTAGTTACTTCATCCTTTTTAGTTTTATTTATAGGAATTGTACTAATTCTATTATCACATTATTTATTTTTCAATTTTTTTGGCTCATTGGGAACAGAAGTATATTTCATATATATAAAAATGTATTTATTTTTGTTTGTACTCTTTCCTGTTGCAGTTGTATTAGTTATTCTAAATATTTTGAAAATAATTGAAAAATATTAATCAATAAAAGCTAATAATTCTAAAATTTAATATAATTCTATTATTTTATTGGTAGAAAAATTATTTAATATAGATAAGACAATGTGTAGTATTCTCAAATATATTACTTATATATTAAAAATGTAAATATAGTCACTTAATTTTTATAATACCCCCTCCTATATATAATATTTTTGATATATTATATAAACATGAGTTGTTCTTCCTTGTTGAATTTTGCTGTTTTACGTTGAAATTTGTATTTAAAAAATTGTTTTAATATAATTTATTATTATTAAATAATATATATATGTGAATTTAAGAATATTTTTTACGTGAAGTATATGAATACACCATAAATTTAATATGATTATTGAAGTTTGTATTATTTGGTTAAATTAGTGGGAAAATTCATATTTTGAACTTTAAAAATTTCACTTAATTTCTTATCATTTCTGTTGCGCTTTTTTAGTTTAAAATTATTAATTTATGAGATAACTAAAGGAAAATATTTTTTTTGTTTTTATTCATTTGTAAATGTCTTTTTTTGTATATAATAAAAGAAAAAGAGCGTTTTTTTATTTTTGTTACAAGCAAATTTAATTAATATTTATTACAAATTGAATCATAATAAATGCATTATAATAAATATTTACTAAAAGAACCTTTTTGATATATGTTTAAAATTTTGAATGTTTTATAAATGAAATTAAATATATGTAAAGGTGCAATTACTAATAAAAGAGGCAAAAAGAAATAAAATTTTTTTGCGTAACCATATAAATATCTGTAAGTAATTACATTTATTTTTGCTATGTTATAAATATATTAAGGAGAAATAAATCTTCAAAAATAAGGAATTAAAAAAAGAATTTGAAACTAAAAATTTGTTACATATTTATAAAGTTAAATTTTTTTCTTTGTATTTAAATGCAAAAAAAAATACTGAAAATTAACAAATATGAACAATTCTACTTATTTATTAAATATCATAATTAATATATTTATACAACATATTTTCTTATGTTCTCATGCATGAAATTTATTCGTGTTATATAGTTAATAATCGATAGTTTTATTTACATAATGATGGTATTAGCACGTTGAGAAATAAACAAAAAATGAGTATGATAGAAAATTTTATTATTATAAAATAGAAAAGTTTTAACTGTGAAATTCTAAAAAATTGAAAATGCATATGTTATGCTTTAGTGAAACTTGAATAGAAATTGTATTCACCTTTTGTAAAATACATTTATATAATAATAGACGAACATATTGCTGATTAATGTAATATAATAAAATTAAAATTTTACGCATTTATTGAATATTTAAATATAAAAATAAGAAAAAAATAATAAAAATATCTCATAAAAAATTTTACATTAAATTTTATTTTATTTTCCTTAATTTAATGATGCCCATAAATTGTATCATCCTTATAAGATATATTATTAAAATAAATTTTATATATTAATTATCCATTTCTGAGTAGACAAATATTCGTTTATATATAAAGAAGGGGTAGTTTTTGTAATCATAATATAAGTTACAACAAAAAGTTTTTCATTAGTCCAATGTACTTAGTAAACATTTTGATGTTTATTTAATTTACAGAGTACCCATAAGAAATTTAAAGCACAATTTAAAGAGTATTTAATTAAAAAAAAATGGAGTACTAATTATAATTTCTATATACAAATTAAAAAGATAACATCAGTGAAATAAGCATAGATACCCTATTTATTTTGACATTGATTTCTTTATATTTGTTCATTATGTTTTTTATTATAAAAATAATATTACTAATAATTTTTCTTTTATGCTAATTCAAACAGAAGTGCATTGAACATAACCTTTTTTTTCTTTTTAATTTATTATTTTTTAGTGTATGATTAGTTATATTATTTATGATAAAATGAAAAAAGGAAAAAAAATAGAAAATTACATTATCTAGTTTAAATAATACTAGTTAATAAATAATAACAATTTGTTTACCTAACTAATAAATATTAATTAATAATAGATACTTATATTTAAAAATTAAATAAAATAAGACGTACATATAGTTCAATGAAAAATATAATGTAATGTAATTTATTTAATTGTCATTTGTCATATATCTTAAACTTGGAAATGTATTTGTTTTTCACGAATATACTTAACGAAAAATGTAAGTCGATAGAAAGCATAATTTTAGATAAAATATGAAACTTAAATAATTTAAACTAACAATTAAAATATAAATAATATACTTTTATTATTAGGTGTACATATTTATGATAAGTTAATCTTTTAAGATTAAATATGAATAAATAAAAAATTCAAATATTATATAATTATATTAGGGTATAAGTTTTTTTAATATTAGATATATAAAATTTTACGAACTTTATATTATTGTAATAAATATAAAAATATATAAGATTAATTTTTCACAGTGAATATTTTTTTCATATTTATTACTAGCTTTGGATTTATTTATTACGTTATATTATCCACCATTATTTACAAAAGTATCCATCTGCATGATTCGAATGAGAAATCAACGAAACTTTTAGTAGCCTGATTTGATGGCAAGCAGTACAGTAACAGTGCAATAACAATACCTAATATAATTAGAGTAAACAATACTAATAATCTTTTTTTAAGAAATTGTTTGTTTGACTTAACTAAAGAATATACTTGCCGTTTTTTTCTTAAATATAAAAGATCCTTATCTATATCATGATGCTTTAAGGAATGATGTTTATTACATGAACTGTTTTGAAATAAATTTGATTCATTTTCTGAGTCTACCTTCTTTAAAAATATATGTGATTTTTTGTGTTTTTCAACAATATCATAATGTTTTAGGTTATGTTTTTTTTTTAAATTTTGTTTAATATTGGATGAATCGTATTCTTTGTGAAATGTTGTGTATTGCATCAAATCATTAAATTCTTGTTCAGAAATATCACGTTGCATTAAATTAGTAAATATTTTTTTAAATTCTTCATCATGTTCTAATGAATTTGGTCTTTCTATAAAGGAATCATCGCTTTTGTATAGTGAATCATTTATACTTTTTTTTTTTTTTTCGCTCTTCTTTTACTTTTGTTTCACTACTTAGTAATCTTGTAAATTGTACGTTGAATGTATTATTTCGGTTGTATCTTTTGTTCCATGATTTACGATAAATAGATAACTAAAAATAAAGATGAATATCCATTCGTTGAAAAGAGTATATTTATATATTATTTCAATAAAAATTTTATTTAATATAAAAAAATAAAATAGCAAATAAGAAAAAAGACAATTTATATGCAATTACTATGGTACCTCATCGAAATATTTATAAGTCCATATTAAAATGGAAGAAATAATAGCTTTAGTAAAAAAGGCAAGCATATTTCTATTTTGTAATATAATGAATTTTTTAAATGTTCACAAAACTTTTGCAATAATTAAGGTATTAGATATATACAATATTTTTTTTAATATTCAGTAAATGTTTGATTTATAATTTATTTTATTTGTTTTTTATTATATCAATATAAATAACATTATATTTTTTTTTAAATAAGTATAATTGTAGTATATACTGAAAAACAAATAATAAAAGCTTTATTTAAAATAGTTATTAGGTAATATTATTGAAATAAAATTAATAACGTAGAATTTATTTAATTTTAAGAATATAAAATTGCATAAAAATTATAATTTAACGACATATAAATTTTTTCTAAAAATAACAATTATATGTACTATATATAGATAAAATATTTCATTAAGGATATAACAGAGAATAAAATTCTAGAAGTAAAATTTGTATTAGTATTTATTCAAAAAATAGATTTAGAACAATTTTGTTTAAATCTGTTGTTAGATGATGAATAATAAATGTTTCTCTAGAGATTATAAGCTAATTATTCTGTGATATTTTTTAAAAATATTTTTGATAAATATATTAATGAACAATAAAGACTATCATATATAAACTTAACAAGTTTGCTATATATTACTTATGTTTATATACATATAATATTATTTTTAAGTACAACTAAATATTAACTAATAAAAACTAGGTTTACGAAATATAATTATATAAGATATATGTAGTCTTACTATATATAGTTAGAAATATTTGAAATTTTTACTTTTTATAAGAATATAACAATATGCCACATTTAATTTTTAAAATGTATGAATATTCAAATATAAGTCGACAATTCTAATAATATAGTGCTAAAAAGATTATTAAATTCATAAGATATTTTCTCTTATTATATTTTGTTTTTTGAGCATTAGAATAATACACTTAGGATGCGATATAGTAAAAACAAAAACAAATAAATAAAACAAAATCCTTCTATAATATACATTTTTTTTTACGATATTTTGCTCGTATTATTTTTGTATATAATTTTTTTTTTTCTGGCTTTTGTAATATTAGATCAGTACTTATATATTAAGTTTTTTTTTCTATTTAATAAGTTTATTTGATATTTATTAAATAACTTTGTATTTTATAATTCAATGAGAAGATCCTAAGAAAGAAAAATTTCATGAAATCAACACAATTATTCTTTAAATTTATGTGAACAAAATTTTCATAGAATTAATTATATTTGATAAAATTAATGTGCGAAGAATAAAAAAACAGAGAGTTTTATATTGTGTTTTTATGAAATATTTTATTTGTTTACAAATTCATGTATATGTGTGCAATTCTTTGTTTTTATTGTTTATGTACTTTTTAATTTTAATGTTTTTTTTAATACATTATGAAAATCACAGCTTGATGCTTAATATTAAACAATATATTTATTTAAACGTTATACAAAATTAATAACATTTCATGTGATTTATTGACGTTTTTTCTATAGTATGAAGCATATATTATATATTTATTTATATATTTATTAAAAATATAACATATAATATTAAAATAGATATGTACAATAAGTAAATTTTTAATATAATATAAACTAATAAAAATATTACAACAATAAAAAGTAACGCAAAGCAAAAAAACCAAATATATATAATTAAGTGTAATTGTATTAAAGAGAATATAATTGTTTAAATAGCAAATTATATATTTTTTTGTTTTTATTTTATATATATATATTCTGAAAATAAGAAATGTGGAATATATTTTTAAAAAAAGGAATTTACATATTTATATTTGTAGTTCAAATTATTTCAAAATAAAATTCATAATTACTTATATATTATAATAAGGAATACGTCCTTATAGAATAAAATATATTCAAAATAAAATAAAAAAAATTATTTTATTGACAAGCATATTCTTATTTTATATACATACTTTTAGTTATACAGATAAATATAGAGTTTCATCATAGCATAAAATAAATTAGTTTTATGCTTGGATGCAGTTAACATGAAATAAATTATATTCATGTATATTATAATAATGTAAAAAAGGTCATTTTATTGTTATAATTAATTAATATCTTTTAATCTTATTGGATTACATAATTTCGTCATATATATAATATGTTTAATATCAAATTCTACAACTCTAACACAGATATTTTAAAAAATATGATTTCTTATTTAGTGACATAACTGTATAAGTAGTTAACATACTATAAAAATTATTATATTTTTATTAATGCTACCTTAATTTATAACATATTTTTAATATAACAAATTATTAGGTAACACAAAAATTTTTTATTTTTCACCTTACATAGAAATAGTATACACATATTTATTTATTTAATTGTCTTTAGATATATTATACGGATGAGTTTTCCAAAATAAATATCATATATCCTAACTATGTTAATCTTGAGTAATAACGTTAATATTATTAATTAATATTTACTTTTTTTAAAGTCTTATATCTTTACTTTTATTGGTATACAAAATTTCCGCAAAAGAATAATTATTTTAATTCAGGGTGTTTTTGTTACTTCACTAAAATAGATAACACGAATCTTTATATGTGAACTTTTCATAGTTTTTTTAAAGACATATTCAGGAGTATCTTAATATTTTTGCAATATTATTATTATAAAAATTTATTCTGTAATTCTTGTTTTTCTGTATTTTTTAAAAATACAGATCATTTAATATATACGGTTATTATTTTATATTTACATTGATTATTACAATTGAAGAGTTATAATTTAAAATTATTTGAAGATCAATGATTTATACAGTATATCTTTCCACTTATATATATCTGATAATTTTGTTTGTCAAGTTATTTGAAAATTTTTATATTTTTTACTTCTGAAAACGACATCATTTTTCAATTGAAGTAAAATGGTACAAAAGATTGACATTCTTAAAAATACAGCATCAATATAGAAGTAATTCATTGTCATAGTTAATTAAAGGGATTATAGAAGAGAGTTATCATTTATAGTTGGAATAACTTAAAGTTTGGGAAAAAGAAAAAATATGAAAAATAACATAATATACGTTTATGTAATTATAGGCAATATTTAGATAAATTAATTCTATTCATCATGTGTCTGTTCTTATTCTCCTGTGTATTAATGCTCGACTGAAAATTTTTACAGGATATGGTTTTCATTGATATTAAAGAGCTTCATTCCTTTATGTGACAAATTTTAAGAAGACTCCACTTTAGAACTTAATTTTATAATTTTTACGAGTACAGTATTTACATTATAAATTTTTCTATTTAGTAAAAATATTATTAGTATTTTGTATAATACCCCTATTTATAAATTATTATATAATACGTTGACATTTTTAGCATGTATGGAAAGACTATATGTATTGATTGAAGTATGAATATTTTTTAGAAGCTTTAAACAAACAAATTATATTAAAAATATGAAACAGATACAATTTGTAAGCAATTTCTCTTAAAGAACTAAAAAATACAGACATACATATATACATCATTGCTATGATCTTTTGAGAGGTATGGTATATTCTAATAAAATTGAATTTTTAAATGAACATTTTATTTTATAATGGTATTCTATTATATAACTAGTATAAATATGATAATAATAATTTGAAATTTTATATTATTTAATATTTAACTGGTTTTGTGTGTGTGTATTAAAAATTAAAAATATCGTAGCACTTAATATATATAATGTATATTAAGGTATACATATATATAATAATACAATTCACTTGTACATATACTTAACAAGAAGTAAATTTAATGTTCTACAAAGAAATTAAGTCATTAGAATATGATTCCTTAATTAAAAAAAGGAAAAAACATAAACAAATTATTTAAGGGTAGTTATATGGATAAAAAGTAAATAGAACACAAAAATATTTATAAATGAAAAGTGCTTCTAAAATTGAAATTATTCATCTATACATAAATTGTTGGAATAATTTTATTTTATAGTTCACTTGTTCTTTATAGTTATTTTATAATTTATATTTTTTTTTTTTTTTGTAAATATTAAAAATATATTATTGTTTATTTTATATAGTAATATTAAATGTCGTAAAAAACTAATACCAAATTCTGAGAAATTGTAGGAGAATATAAACAAGATTCTTAATAAATATTTAAGAACTATAATGTGTATACTTTAGAATAATAAAAATGTAATAATGTTAATTTTGTTAATTTCTAAATATATTTAAAAAATTTAACTGTTTTTTCTCTTGTTTAATTTTTTTATTATGTTCTTAGAAGTTAATGTTTTTTAAGAACAATATTATAATTTTATATTTTAAATTATTTTAATAATTTTCTTTGTACATGGTGATTTTAGAGTTATCGTTTTCTTAGAAATATAACATAAGAGAAAAATGTTTACGTTATGTATTTTTTCCCTTAATTGTTTTAATTGAAATAATATTTCGATATTTTTGTTGATTCATTATGCTGAATCTACAAAGTACGTTTACAACTCCATGTATAGATAAAATAATAAATAATACATTTGCTCTGATATTAGATTGAAAGAAAAAATACTATATCGTATATTTAACTACACTGTTTTTTTCTTTATTTGATATATAGATATCTTATCCTATATATTATATGTAAATTTTTTTCATTTGTTATTATTTTAAATTAATGAAACTTTGTGCATTATTTCTACGAGTATTTTTCCTTTAATCTCTTCTTTTTATTTATTTTTTTATTTTTTACTATATTAATATTTTTACTAATTATATATAATTAATTATAAAAAAATTAAATTATAAAATGAAGGAATATAAATATATGTCATATATTAATAATTGTCTTGTTTGAACTTCAATAAAAATTATAATTTTCAAAAATTAATGTATAAAAATAAAAAATCATAATATATGTGCCATTAAAATATATATATTTTTTTATATTAGTTAGAATTATATTAATCCTACCTTCTAAATACATTACAGTGCATAACGCTTAAAATTACATTAATAGGAAACAAAAAATGTGTTAAGATAAATATATCACAGAATGTTGTGCTAAATATCCTTTTTCACTTATTAATATTATCATTATCATGTTGTAATAATTAATATTGTTTAATAATAATTTCTTCTAGAACTTTATTTTAATAAAATTAAAATAATAAATAGGATAATGCTGTAAAATTAAATTTTATTATCTAAACGTAGAGAACTATGTATTATCTACATTCTATACTCTATACGTTTCATATTATATATAAACTCACTATTTGGAAATATTGAAATAATGTATGTAATTTTTGTTTTTCATTCTTAATAAGATTATTAAAAAAATAATTTAATTAGTGTAGTATATTAAAATCTATATTTATAATATTTTTTTACTAGTTCAAATTATTTTATTTTAAAGAAATTTTTTATTTCTAACAATTTTTAAGATAAAATTATATAATGCATTATTAATATTTCTTTTCTTAGTCATTGATATAAAACATATTATAGATATATAATTTTTATTATGTTTCTATTAAAAAAAAACAATAGTACAAAAACATTTTATAGGTAAATATAGCATCCTTTATTATAAAAAATATATTATGTTATCAATAATTTTATCGTTACAGTATATATTAGAATAATAAAATTTTTATATCATGTATCAAAAAAATAAGGCACTATTTAGCATTAAATTTTATATGTTTATCCTTTTTAATTGGATATATCATTTTTGCAATGATATGGTATATGAATATTATTCACGAGTATCTTATTCTTATTTTCCCCATTTTTTTTTTGTATTAATATATATATCATTTTCCTGCATCATACTATTCATTATGTTAAAAAGATAATATTTACCATTTATTTTTTTTTAGAATACGTTTAACGAATCTTTGGATGAAATCTGTAAATTTGATAAAAAATTATATATAGGAAATAATAGATTATTGGCAAAATATAAACAGAATAAGGATTTAAACATTTCAGGATTAAAAGAAAATGAACCATATAATACAGATTATGAAAAAAGAGATATATCCAACAACGAAAGGAGTACTAAAGGAAAAAACAAACAGTCAAATAGAAATTTATTAAATAAGGCTCAATACTATACAGAGGTGGTGGATTATAATAATGGAATGTTTGATGGAAAATATTTTCATTTTGAAAAAAAATGGATAAAAAAAAAGACTATGATAATTTTCTTGAGAAAAACAGGAGAATTAAAAATATAGCTTTAAAAAAAATAAAATTTAGAAGTTACGGATTTGGTATTGCTATATTTTTTTTTTTTCTTATTGGGAATAGGGTTACCCATATTGCGGGTTTTTGACTTGGTTGAAAATTCAAATTTTACACCATTTAAAACTTGTTGGGAATTTATATATGAAGGATTAAATCTAGAAACAATTATTCCAAAAATAAAAATACAACCAACCTCACAGGAAATAATACCAGGAGCAGAATATTTTTTTTTAGGAACATTTGTTGTATTTATCATTTTATTAGCTGCCTTAATTATAGTAGCTATTCCGAAAATCTTGCGAAATAATGAAAAATATAGAAAAATTAAGTTAATGGCTAAGTCAAATGAATAATAATATGTATTATTATGTAAAATTGTTATTATTATGAAATAATATTCCTTATATCTTTAATGTTATATTATTAATGAACATAAATATGATTATCATAATTTCATAAGTATATGTATATAAGCCTAGGATTTTTGATGTACCATAGTAAACAATTAACTTCTCATTTTTGTGGTGAATTAGAATATTTAACTTCTTAAGATATTATTTCTAATGTATTAATTATTCTTTATTAAATGTATTTGATATAATATATATATTTGTAAATTTATATGCATTTTTATAAAAAATGTATGTTTACTCTTTAAAATGAATATAAGATTTCAGAATATATACGCCTTTTTCCAATATTGTGATAATTTATATATTAATAAATAAGTATTTTATATCTTATATCTTGTTCTAGAGCAACATTATTCATTGTTTTCTCTATTAAGTGAATGTGCTATAATTTTCATGTTAACTATAAATGTTACTTGTCTGTATTTTATGAAATGGATTGCATATATTTATGTTTATATATGTATGTATACATATATATATATTTAATTTATGTAAAAGCTTAATATTTATTTTATATGATAGATTTTATGTAATATATTTTACTGAATATACTAATTATAAAAACGTTTCTTAACAGAATTAAAATTTCTTTGAATAATATAAATGTGAAATAATAGATATATAAGGAAAAAAATATTTTAGTTAAATAATGATTATATATAAGTGTTTACTATATTGGGAATTGGAAGCCAATACATTTAAAGTATGACTTAACCTTTATCATTTTATTATTTTCCTTAATTGAAGTTTTAGTTTAATTTTGAACAAAATATTTAATTATATATAATATTAGAATAAATAAATAAATATAATATATATATTTTTTATTGTTTTTCAAATTAAATAATTAAATTGATGAATTAATTTATATAATAAATTAATATATAATATGTACAAATCCTTTTTTTTACCATTTAATAACAGTGAATTTCTAATAAATTATTTTAAGACTGAAAAAGTCTATATTATCCTTAAAATTTATTAAATTAAATATATGTTTTATACGAGCTTTTTATTATATATAAATATTAAATTAAATATGAGTATTCTGTTTTTGTAGTTATCTATAATCATATTTACTAATATTTTGATATTATTATGAATACATATCAAAACACATATAATATATATCGAATATTACTAATTCATTCATATTTATAAATATAATTTTTTATATACAATTATAGTAAAAAAAAGAAAATTCTTTCTTCCTATAGAATTTGTAAATACAGGTCTATCTTTGGGGATTGGGGTTTAAGTTATTTCTAGGAATACATCAAAATGTATAAGTGCATTTTCTTATTCAATAGGAATATTAAATATTATATTTTTCTTATAGTGCAAAACTATGTTGTTCTAATGAATAAAAGAATGAGTAAATCTATTATTTTCTTATAAATTTTAATTAAGTTATTTTATGAAATTTATTACTAATAACTATGATAGGAATAATGTATTAACACTAAACATTATATAATTTTATTATTGATGGAATTAGATTAATACATAACACTCGGAACTCTATTCTGACTTGAAAACATTTAAAATGATAATTTAAGAATATTTTTTTTGTCATTCTGTTTTTTTCTACTATAATTTTTTTAAATATATATATATAGTTAAAAAAAATAAATACAAAAAGTAGGTGAACATAAAAATATTTCATCTATGTTAGTAATGGAGGAAAAAATTAAATAAAAATTATAATTTTCGTATATTCTTATGTAACCTAAAAAATTATAATTAATTTTAACCTTTAAAAAATATGTTGTTTTCTAGTTTTCGTAGTACACTACAAATTCGATATGTTAAACATTTTATAGACCACACAAAAATATTGTTTGTTTATTTGATTATTAATGTCAACACTATAAATAAACTAACACAAAATGTTGTAAAAAACAATTTTGTTTATTTATTATTACTATTATTAAAATATCACAATAATTGTTATGATTATTAAATATTATCGTGATTTTCCAAAATATGTAAATAAATAAAAATTCTTAGTAAAAAACAAATTTTATAAATTAGATATTATTATTTAAAAATATGGAATAATATATAATTTATAATATATACATTCTATAGTATATGTATTCTATATATTCTATATTATACATAAACTCAGATGTTATATATATTAATAAATCTTATATTTTCTTATTAATTTGTTTTAAAAAAATACTAATAACGTTTTATTTAACTACCTTATTACGCTATATTATTAAATTACATGTTTTGAATATTTAAAAACAGTGAAAATTATTTTATTTTAAAGAAGAATAATTTTTTTGAAATAAAATTAAAAAAAATAATTTTATATTATTTTTTAAAGTTATTTTTGTTTTTCTCTATTATCAAAAACATTAAACTCAAATATATTTCATTAAGTTCTTACAAAGCATTAATAAAATTACTCTGCATTATAACTGTTATCCTATATTATTAGGTGAACATTATATGATTGATAATTATTTCTTCCACTTAATATATTAGGTTATAGAAATATATATCATGGAACAAGAAATTAAGTTACCTATTTTTATTAAAGTTTCTATTTTTATATTTATTAGTGTGATATGTCATTTTTTCAGTTATATGGTATTATAACATAAAGAAACACGTATTATTTATATATTTAGTGTTTAATATTTATTAACGCTGTTATTCATTATGAGAATATTTTTTTATATAAATAATAAATATTTTCTTTGTTTTTCAGAGTATCTTTGACAAATTCTTGTGTGAGAAACAAACCATTGGAAGTAAATTAGATATAAAAACTTATAGATTACTAGCAGAATGTAAACAGGATAAATATTCAAATGTTTTATATTTAAAAAAAGAGATGCCTAATAATATAATGAAAAACGAAAAATATATATATATGAACGATAAGGGCGATAGACGAAAAATGAAGCAGTCAGATATACATTCGTTGAATAACACTGGGGAACATAAACTATACGAGAAAAATAAATCTAATATATTTGAAACAAAAAAATTATCCCATATGGAAAAAAAAATATTCAAAGAGCTCGATTATATAGATTTTCTTAAAAATAACCGTACAATTAGTGATAAAACT
Source organism: Plasmodium malariae (assembly GCF_900090045.1). Lineage (NCBI taxonomy): Eukaryota > Apicomplexa > Aconoidasida > Haemosporida > Plasmodiidae > Plasmodium > Plasmodium malariae. The sequence continues at coordinate 80,872 of NC_041781.1, read as the reverse complement.
TACAAAAAAATAATATGTAAAAAATTTGCATTACGATTTTCTGTACCTGTATTATTGCTTTTGTTGTTATCAGTATCTATTATATTAAATTATTCCTACTTTAGTTATCTTGTATGGCGGTTGTTTGATATATTGTTTTTGTGTTTTGGCGGTTCGTGGTACGGTTCTTTAAATAGTTTATTGAAAAATTCCTCTTTACAATCTTTATTAAGAACTAAAGATAAAATAACATTAAATAGATGGAGTATTACAACAGGAAAACTGGATCAAATAAAAGATCACGATTATGTATTTGTTTTTTTTAAATATTTAATATATTTAATATATTTATTAGCTTTCTTAACATTAGGTGTCACGCTTATATTAGGAATTGTTTACTATCATAAAAAAGTTAAAAAATATCAAAAAATTAAGTTCAGAAAAAGGTAAAATATACAAAAGGAACATGTTTCCTCGTATAAAAAAGTCTTTAATAAGAAATAATACCTGTAATATTCTTAGTGCTATGATTAATAAACGTATCTATAGCTGCTTAAATTTTATAAATAATTCTACATATAGGTGGACTTTATTATTTTCAAGAATAGAATATGTTGTTAGTTTTTTAGTGAATTTTAATGCATTAATATTTTTCATTTCGTATTATATAATATTTTTTCATCTTAATTAATTACATTTCTCATTATATGCTTATATATCCTGATTTAAATAAATTTTTATAAACAAATTATATTTGCGTATTAAATTAATTATATTATGGCACAATATATATAATTTTGTGGTATTATTGTGATAATATATATATTAAATAAAAGGAGCTGCTTTCTATTTTATACTTAGTTCTAGTATATGTTGGTTTTTTTTTTATGTTATTAAGAAAATGTACTTTTTGCTTTAAATTAGCAATATTTGATTACTTCGTAATATTTAATAAAAGAAAATGAATATAATTTGTTGTTTTGATATGCATATACATATTTCCTTTACTAAAAAGAAATTTAATATTCATTATATAAAAGATGTTTTTTAAGAATATACTATAAGAAATAACAACTATAAACAACATATTAATGCACTTTTAGTTTTTTTGGAATAATATTAATTTGTATATATATATAAATAAAAAAATATCCTTGTTAAATATACAATATTTATTATTGTTTACCAAATGATAAATTGTGTATCTTCACAATTAAATGAATATTTGGAATTATTTATTATTAAACTTAAATTTGTTGATAATTACATTCTGTTAGGCTTAATTTAATATATATCATGAGGAAAATTTTTAAATAAATAAATTATATATATGTGCCTTTTTTTGTGTGACATAAACATATTGAATGAATGAATGAATGAATGAATTTGTTCTTATCATATATTGATATATATATGTATAAATACTGTTTTTATCTTTTTTATAATAGTAATATTTTAAATATATGTACATATTTATAAAAAGCTAAGTTATTCTTACTTGTAATTAAAAAATAAATATTAATTTACAATATTGAAATAATTTGTATGTACTATTTTATATATATTTCCTATTTTTCATGTATATATATATATATTTTTTATATTGATAATTAATAATGAATTTATATATATAGCACTTATTTTTTAAATAGAATTAAAATAAAAAAAAAAGAAATTGCTTTTTTTTAGAAAAATACTAAGTACATAGCATTGTTTTTTTGTTTTGAATAAATTTTAATTAGTCCTATTCGAAATTATAATGTATTTTTGTAGAAGATTTAATTAATTGTAATGTATATGATTTCTTATGAAGCTGTTTTACCAGTAATTTTCATAAATAAATATAATATAAAACATTTTCCTTTTTATAGATTCGAATTAAAATTATAATATAGTAATAATGTATATTTTAGTAATCGCATTTCTTTACAATTGAAATGTAATATTTAGTCACTGGAATAATACATATATTTATCTTTACAAAAATATACTAATAAGACAAAGAATATGAGATTAATATATATATAAAGCTTTGTATGGTGAAAGAGAAAAGATTGCTAATAATATTTGTAATAAAATATATATATATATATATATTTTTTTTTTTTTATAATATTAGATATTACTTTATTTTATTAAAATATTTTCTTCTGTGTACATAATATATATATTTATGTGCAATAATTATATTAAGATAACCTATTTTGTTAGTTGAATATATATGAAATAAAAAGAAATGCGTCACAAAAATTGAAAAATTGTAGGTCTCATTATATCATAATGTTACATATTTAGATATATAAGAAAAATACTTTGATTAAATATTAACTTATAATACTATGTTTAATGTCACATGTTATATTAGTAGATATATATTCAAGAATATAAATCCGTAGGTATCTTAAATATTAAAAATTTTAACATATTCTAATAATTCTTTTTTTTTTATGACTTTATAACAATTAAGTTATATTTATCGAAAAAATTATTATTCAAAATTTTTCATTATATATTTTTTAATAGCCACATTATATATGAAAATATAAATAATTATAAATTCAAGTATTATATGTATACAATTGAAAAACTCGAAAAAATTAAAGGAATGATATGCACACAAGTTTGAAAAGTAAGTAACAATATTAAAGGATTATTTAATTAAGTATATAATATATACATTTATCTGAAAATTTGTATAGTTAAATCAAAAATTAAGATAATGAAAAATTTTGATACAACTAGAATTACTTATTTTTCAAGTATTTATTCTAAGTTATTGATATTATTTAATTTTATTTTACTTGTTTTTTTATAATGTACATAAAGTTAAATATATGATATTAAATTTCATTAACGCCGGAATTCAAATGTCAACGTAATAAAATAATTTGAGTATAAAGAAATTTAAAACAGAGATTCACGTTAAATGGTTTACAAAAAAAAAGAAAGAAGAACTTTTTTTTGAAACTTCTCCCAGTTAATTTTTTAATTTATCTATGTAATTATTATTATTTATTGTATATACATATTTATATATTTTTTTTTCTTAACATTATTTAAATTATTCTATAGTATTTGAGTATATATATTAGTAAAAAATATTAATTGCACATATACATGTGTCCATAATATATTATTTACTACATATCTTAAGTTCTCGAATTTATCTGACTTTTTTATTTCTCTATTTTATTGTGCTTTATTTCCTTTATTTTTTTTTCAGTTAATGCTTTAAAAATTAAAATTCTTAAAAAATTATTAAAATTTAATGGAATATCCAGAAGAATTATTAAAAGTAAGGTAATATATAAACTGTATGTTTCCATTGGGACAGAGTTTCTAAAGCGTTAATATAATATTGAATTTATATGATAATTTTCGTGACATAAATAATTATAATTCTAAAAATTATTTTATTTTTGCTATTGGTGTACTTTTTATCATTTTAGCCTTAATGACTTATGGAATGTGAAAACAGAAATTTTATTAATTATAAAAAGGAATATTACGAGAATTAATAATATATGAACGGTAAGAAAATATTATTATGTTTATGAAAAATATTATTTTTTTTCATATTAGATGTTTTTCTATTAGGACTAGATATTTGTCGAAAACTATTGTTACTCTGAAATGGGATAGGATAGAATAGAGAAGAAGGAAAATTATATATGACATGTCTATTTAAATGTGACTCTAAGAAAACAAAAATAAGAAAAATAAAAAAAAGTAAAAGAACATGAAATATGGTTAATAATGATGCAAAATTATATGAATAGCTACAACTTATAAAACATTTTACCCACCTTTTTTTATTAGATTCAAAATTCAATTACAAAGATGTTTTTCTAAAAAGGAAGATAGGCACTTATATAAATGCTTTATATAAAAGAGAAAGAAAAAAAAAAGAAAGAAATCTGTTAACATCCTTTTTCTAATTTACCTTTTCCTTATTTAGGTTGTATGAAAAGATGAAAAGCATAGAAAATAAGCTTATAATTATGAAATGTCTGGGGAAATGTAAATAGAAGACTTAAAAAAATTTTTTCTTAAAGAATTTATGTGTGTTATGCATAGTTTTATGCTGTGTGACCACGTATGTTCATATGCACATGTGTATATGCTAATGAATATGCATGCATTCCATAGAATGGTATATCCATGTATATATTTCCACGCATATACCTTCCTATGTTTCATAAAATCCATATTCATTTTTATGCCAACTACAATACTTTGACTTATTTGATTATATTATTAAATGTGTTAATGGAGGTATATTTTCCTGTACAGAATGAACTGGAGAAAATTAAAACAATTAGACCTAATAAAATGTATTTTATATGGGATTTTTTATCTATTTACCATTAATACATTTTTTGAGGAATTTCTTATTATGACCAAGCTTCTTATATATAGGTAAATTTCTTTTATGTTGATCTCTTACCAGATGAATATTTTTATAAAGATGTTAATGTTTACTTAAACCATTTAAAATAAAATATATCTAATAAAACATTTATACTCAAAAGGTGATTTTATATATATAAATAACTTATTGATTTATGTACACAATTGTGAGTGTATATAATATTGCATTATTCATGATGAAATCCTTACTAATGCATATATTTTTTTGTTTGTCATATTATCTTTCCATGGATATTTTAGCTTGTTTACATTGAAAAGTCGTAAACTGTTAAGCATACATGTATATATTCATATAAACATTGACATTCTGAAAATTTACATGTCATTTCTCACATTATCTATCTATGTTTTCTTGTACATATGTCCATGTAAATGTTTATGTATATAATATATTATGAGACGAATGATAGAATTATGACATATGACAAGGGAGAATAATGTCATTGTATGAAATTCATCGAAAAAGACATCTCTTAAAAATGTTAATCAAAGGAAAAAAAAACTTACACGATAAGACAACTAAGCGTGGCGTTGACTAAATTCACTAGTTGTGCAGATAATTCGTTTGAGAACATCTCCGATTTATATTACGTTAAAATTGTAATTTTACATTTAACTGCCTTTATTAATGTTTCTTTTACAGTTATTTAATTAGGATATTGGTTGTAAGCTTTAAGAAAGCACGAAATGGAAAGTAAAAATTGGAAAAGTATAATATACAAAGTTATAAATGGAAAATGTACATATTATAAGTTCGTTGGAGTCTTCTGAAAACAGTTTACATATACGCATACATGTATGTATGCATAAGGTGACATGCAAATGGATGTACATGTTTATAATATTCATAACAAATAAACAAGTATGTAAGGATGTATACACAGATATCAATAAAAAATATGAGAACACAAATTACTTATGAATGTGTATATATAATGAACTTATTCATTTGGCATGAAAAAGAAAAATATAAAATTATAATTATTGTTTTTTTTTTTTTTGCAAACATTACTTTAGATTAATGTACATAAACTCATTGCTAATATGGAAAGATTTAATATGTTTTGAAAAAAATATATTAATTAGAATAAAGAAATGTCAGAAAAGTACTTATGTAGAATTAATTACATGTAAATATAAATTAAAACGGTTCTCGTTTTAAAGAATATTTTATCAAATGTATGATTGTGTAAACATACTTCATAGAATATTATAGTTGAAATAGAATTGTAGAAAAGGTATATTAGTTCTATAATAAAATTGATTGTAAAATTATTACTCAATGAAACAATGGGAAAATAATAATTTCACTGGGTATATGTATAACATATATTAATTTATTTTTAAATAAAATATTGAAATTAAAAAGGTTATATATGCCATTATTATTACAATGTTTATAAGAAACCTAATTTGCAATAACATAAATTATTAATATAAGAGGCATATATATGAGAAATTATTATTACAAGTGACATTATATCTACAAAAATTAACCACGTATTAGGGGATTAATCTAAATATATATGTATATATGAGTTAATAGATATACATATATACAATAAATATGAATATTTATTAATACTACTTATTTATGTTGAACACATATACTTAAGAATTAATTGTATGTTTCAAGAAACAATGGAAATTATTTATAGATGATTCTTTAATTTTTTTAATATGTATAATTATTTATTTTAAATAAACTTGAATATTTCAAATAAATATATAGTGCATAGAAAGAATTTAGAAAAACTAAATGCTCCAAAAAATTATTACATTAATTGATTATATGTAAATTTAGAAAAAAGTTAATATATATAAGCTAATACGTTTATATAATTCTTAACGTTATATATTCCTAATAATAGGTAATATTATTTAATAAGGTGTTCACTTATAGTTTTTATATAAACAGGAGTTTTTAATTTTAACAAAATAAGGAACATAAAAATAAAACAAACATTTAAAGAATTTAAATCCAGAATAATTTTAAATATGTTTATATTCATGAATATAATACATGCATATGGATCCTTAAAGTAAAAAAGAAACTATTCTATTTTTATACAATCCAGTAAGAGAATATTCATTTTATAACAGAATAAAAATTTAAAGATTTTTTATATTCATTTTTAATAATATTTTAGAAAGGTAATTTTATTATACAAATTAGTATCATATTATTATACATTGAAAATAATATATTTAATATTTTATATTTTTATAATTATCTGCATTCACTATAATCAACAAACAGTATGGAATATAATTATTTCTGCTTTTATAGATATATTTCATAAAATAACTTATATATTTATGTAAGATACAAAGTAGATGTAATTTAATATATTATTTTGTATCCTATTTATTTTTAAATCAATAACAAATATGTACTTTGTTCTACAGCTTATGAGAATGTCCAAAGGTATAAACACGCAATACAAAATTTACTAAATTTTATTTTATGTTCTTTTATACGTTTTCTTTCATTTTTCTGATCAATAATATTCTATAATGTAACTTATATTATCTAAAATCATTTTATTATTATAATTAATATTTAATTTACTTTTTAAATATATTTTTTCATTACATTTCCTCTTTAGAATAGTATTTTTTAAATATTATTATTCATATAAAACATATAAAAATATGATTATTTTATTTACAAAAAAAAAAATAATTATTATAAAATTACCTAATTACTAAGTTTACTAAATTGCTTTCTAGTTATAATAAATAAAATGAATTATATAAAATTATATAAAAATTATGGTATACCGTTTATAATAATATGTACATATATATAAAAAAGTTGAATTGGATAGTAATTTTCAAAACATCAAAAATTTGTAGGTGAACTAAATACTAGAATCAAGTAACAAAATTATTCTAATATATATATTCTATATGTCGTAGGTATATGGCAAATATTAGATTATAAATGGTTTTTAAAAAATTTTTTTCCTTTTTTTATTTAATTTTTATTTTTTGTGTGAATATTATTATAAGATATACCATAATTCATGTTTTTCAACATTAAAGTAATATTTTAATGGTATAATATGTAGAAATATCTAATCTCATTATTATAAAGCTCAACAATATATTAATAACTATATTCTTAATACATGATAATGTATCTGTTCCCATTGAATCTAATTTGTCTATACTAATTATAAAAAAATATATTTATTCACTAAAAGATCCATTTTATTTTATTTTTTTTGTGGAAAATATTAACGACAAATTTTTAGAATTGTTCATTTAAAATGTTAAAATATATATATATATAAGAATTCATTAATAAAATTAGTTTCACCAATAACCATTTTATTTGATTTTGTATTTGCTATAAATAGTTTTATTGAAAATATTTACTAAAACATTTTTATGTTTAATTTTTTTTGTTGAATATTATATATGGATTTTATATATGGATTTTAGTATTTTTTTAAAAGGTATAATAAAGTTAAATGTGAACGCCAATACTTTAATTTTACTAATAATACTTTGTAATTATATAGAAAATTGTTTACAGAATTAAAGATATTATAATATTAATGAATACCAAATTGATAAGAAGAATTAGTTGTATTATTTAAAACTCCTACATTTATGTGTTTTATTTGGTTAAGTTATTATTTCTACAATGCAATAAAATGATAAAACAGAAATAAATTCTCTTTATATTTTAATTTATACTATATATATACATACAACAAAAAAAAAGATATATTTAGTGTTTAAATAAATTTATCAAATTATGAATATTTAAAACATTTTCTTATACATGTAATGTATATGCGATGAATACTTAGATAATAAAAAGAATGAAGAAAGAACATTCAGTTCATGAACACTTAGATTAATAATAGAAAATAAGACAGAAACAAAAATTTTGGCTTTGAAAAATATGTTACTTATAAATAGATACGTTCATTAAAAGAATCAGACTTCTAATTGCGAATTATAGTATTATGGGAAAATTTAATATACAAATAAATTTGTTTCATACAGTGAATCCAAAAATTTTTGTCAAGAAATAAACTTCTGTCACATAAAAATGTTTTTTTTAGCGACAGAATTTTTTTTGAAAAACTATTATATAGAGAATTTATTTCTTTATATATAATACATAAAATGGAACTATTCTGTTAGGAAAAATATATTAATAGATGTAATATGCATGAGAGTCTTTTTAGCATTTTCTATGTCAATAAGACTTTTGATAACAGGATCATTATTACTTTTGTTCTTAGAAATCTATGATAAATTTACACTTATTTCTGTATTGTTAGTTATTTTAGGTTTTTCTATGGTTATTAATATCTTGGTTAAATTCTCATTACCCACATTGAAGATAAATAAAATTTACTTAAAATATATTTATATTAAAACACTGCTTTGAAGAAAAATGTTTTTCATGTAACTAATAAAAATTTATATTATTATGAATAGATATATGTTTTCAAAATATTTAAGCGTTAGACACATATATTTTTTATTTAAGAAACAATATAATATACGAATATATATTTATAAATAAGGGTAAAAATAAATACGCTAAATATTTATAAAAGTAGCATATTTTTATACATGTTTCCGAATTATGATGTAATATGTTGAAGTTATTTATTAATCTCACTTAACATATATATTGTTTTTTATAAAAATGAGAAATTAATATTTCTCTATATTCATTACAATGTATGTGCTTTATAGGATAAAAATATGATTATATATGTTTAATCTATATTTTTATATTAACATATTTGCATTTATTAAATCTAATACAGAATGTTATATATAATGTGTCACTCTAACTAATGAGGTAATATATATATTTATGAATCTTATTTTCTCTTTTTTATTTTTCCTATTTTAAGAATTTAAGTATTTTAAAAATTTTTCTAAGAAACATATTGTATATTAGTTTTAATTTAAATGTTTCATTTTGTTTTCCATTTAATAAAACTGAAACTTTATATTTTATTTAATTTACATGTATTTTTTATTTAAATATACATATAATAAATAATTTCTGTAAAAGAATATCTTGAAAAATATATATATTAGAACTTAATATAAGAATATTTTTATTAAATTTTTATATATTTTCCTATTTCATTTATGATATTGTTATAATATTATAATGTTATTTTAATTTTAAGAATAAATTATTATTAGAACATTATTGATTTTAATGTTCATAAAGTTTTATAATTAAACAGGTAATTACGAATCATAGGTCATATTAATTTTGAATTTAATTTATTGATTTAATTGTCTATTATAAAAATTACCTAAATTTCTATAATAAAAAATATATATTTCTTTTTGGAATATATAAAGTAAATATATTTTTAAAGTTGCGTTAGTCCGATAATTGATTATGACCATAAAACTATTACTATTTTTGTTGTATCTTAAAGAATAAATGAATATTGAAAATTATTAATATATTATTAATGAAATTTAATTAGAAATTAAATAAAAAATAAATAAGATTTAAAATTATATATATCTTTTTCCATAACAAGCATTCATATGGATCATAATTTATATATTTGTATTGCTTTTCATTTTTTTTTTATAGATAAGTTTTCCATAGCAATAATATGATCTTAAATATGCGCAAACGTATAAATAGTTTACAGAAAGATCTCAAAATTTTCTGAAAAGTTTTATCATCCTCTATATAGAAATATAATGTTAGTAAAACGCAAATCACTATTGTATATATAAGTCAATTCATTCATGTATAATTATGCTATTATAAATGGTATAAGCTCTTATATATATTAAGTAAAATATTAATCTATAATATGTACGAAATTATTAATTATATATTATATAATTTTTTAATAAGTATAAGTGTCTTAGGAGTGATTTATTTATTTTTTAAAAGTACCACTTTGTAATTTTTAATTTAATATCCCAATTATGATTGATATTTTATTTATTAATAATAAGGAATGTAAATGTGAAACTTTATTGCTTAAATCATGTAGAATATTAAATATTTCTTTTTTATCGAATAAATAAACTTGGAAATAGTAAAATTTATAATAATATTTGAAAGGATAAATATAAAAAATTGAATATCTTCTAATAAAAATTTTAAAAAAAAATTTTTTTCTTTTTTTTTTGCTATGTTAATATTTTTTCTGAATGTATATATTAAATAAATGAATTTAAAAAACTACATAAAGAAATTGTGATATAAAATAAAATGAATAATTAGAAATTTTAAGAATTACTATACTCGAATAAAAAATAGTCCTTTATTTATTTTTAAAATGTAAATTGTACATATATTATATAGGGTTTTATTAACATTTCTAAATATGTTATAGAATATAAGACTATATATTTGTTTAAAGCGTGACTAAATTATGTTCCATACTTAATATAGAACAAAACTATTTAGCAAATTATTCCTTTTTTAATTTATTTTTACTATTATTATATCGTTAGAAAACTGTGGTTTTATATCAGAAATATCCAATTTTTTGTATGTATTATATTTATGAAATTAAAATAATAATTAAGAAAATATTAAAATCAGTAATTATTCAAATAATAAATAGAACAATAAATTATATCTATATTCTCTATATTCTATACTGTATACAATTTCAATATCTACAAATATAAAAAAAAAATATATATTTTTTTTTTGGAAAAGTATTACTAATAACATTTATTTACTATCTGTTCTAGGTAACTAAAGTATATATTTTAAATATATATAAATTAAAACAAATTATATTATTGTAATTAAATTAATTTTTAAGGAATAAAATAAAAATAAAAATTATAAAATATATTATAATATTTATTTTTCTCTTTCTGTTTTATAGAATGTATCATACATATATTTAATTATTTTTTATGAAGATAGAATAATAGAATAATTATAAATTAACAACATAGTTGTAGTGTCCACTATTAAATGTATATTATACTAATGTAATTGTTTTTTATTTTAATATATTATAATATATAAAATTTATATAATGGAACAAAAATTTAAGTTGCTCATATTTATTAATATTTCTTTTTTTTTCCTTTTAACATGGATATACCATTTTGACGATGATGTTGTATGATTATATTATTTAAGTATTTTTGCATTATTCCTTTTCTTTGTTATTTATTTTTATTATTACTTTTTTTTTATTATAATGTTGTAGGTGCTTTTAAATTATAAATATTTATTTTATTTTTTTAGAGTGAGCCTTATAAATCACCGGATGAGAATTGTAAGCATAGTAATAAATTAAATATAAGGAATTATCGATTACTTTCAAAATGTAAACACAATAACGATACATTTATTGTGAGTTTAAATGAAGTCAATTCAAATAATGGAATGGACGAAAAAAAAGATATATATAACAATGAACAAATATTTGCAAAATTAAAAAGAAAACCAAATAGAAGTTCATCAAATAATATGGAATTCAGTAAAAAAGGAAAGAAAAATAAATCTTGTATATTTGAAACAAAAAAATATTCCCGTATGGAAAAAAAAATATTCAAAGAACAAGATTATTTGGATTTTCTTAAAAACAATAGGACGATTCGTAATAACACTTACCAAAAAATAATACGTAAAAAGTACGGATTTCGAATAACATTACCTATATTATTTGTTTTGTTGTTATGTATATTACTTATACTGGATTTATACGCGAATTGTGGACTTATAGGGGGGTTGTTTAAAGTATTGAATATTATTGCTACAACAGCTACAACAGTGGTATCAACAACCACAGATGGTGTGACACCTTTACAAAAATTCTTAAATCCTTTACATCAATGGTTGAAAAAGTCCCCTTTTGGTTCGTTCTTTAAATCAGCTTCTAAAGTAGCACGGAATGGAGGCAGTACTAATATAGATAAATATTCTTATATAACCGGTTTCTTTGGTTTTCTTATATACTTCATACCCATCTTTATAATAGGTGTCACATGTATATTAGGTATTTTTTACTACCATAAAAAAGTTAAAAAGTATGAAAAAATTAAGTTTAGAAAAGGGTAAAATGAATAAAAAGAAATATGATTCTTTCTATAAGGACGTATTTAATGTGAAGTAATAACTGTAATGTCTTTAGTTATATAGCTATTAAACCTACCCATAATTGATTAATTTTTGTCAATTGTATCCACATGAACAAGGCTTTTTTGATATACAACAGTAAAAATATATATTTCTAAATTTGTTTAAATTTGAATGTGCGATTGTTTTTCATTATTTATTTAAATTATTATTTATGTTTATTAAATATTATGGCGTAAATACATATTTGTATATTTATATATATTTTCATAAAAAATATATGTATGAGTGTTTAAATGAATTTATAATAGTACAATATATATTGTTTAATTTAAGCCATAAGTTACTTTACATTTGAACTGTATGAAATAATATTTTTCAATTTTTCACTTGTTCCAGTTCAAAATTATTATATGTCCATATAATTCAAAAACTGTGTTTTACTTATTTAAAATTAAAAATTAATATGACTTGTTTTGTATTTAATTATAGGAAGTGTATGTATTTTGTTGCAGATAATTGTATATATATATATATTTGCTCAAAAAGAAATATTAATTACTCTATAAATTAAGTTTTATGAGATATGTGTTATAAATAATACATATTTTATAGGTGGTTTTATCAATTTTTAGCTATTTTTTCTTAGTTTAAAAAGGAAAAAAATAAATGTATATAAAAATAACTTTATTGTGTATGGGTTATTAGATATTGTTTAATAAAATTGAATTTATTTTTATTCTTATGTAAATGAACAGTTAACGCTATTCATCTTTTTATTATTGTGCTTACTTCTGGAGTTAATTCAGTTTTTATAAAAGTAATTAAATTTAATTTATATTGATAATCTATAAATAAATAAGCTATATAAATTTTATTATTTTTTACGTCGCTAAAGGATAAAATTACTTAATTATATGTAATTTGATATTAATAAATTGTATATTGAAATCGTTATCTATATAATATTGTTTTTTTTCATAATTGTAGACTTCTAAGAATGTATTATATATCTATAACTATTTTCATTAAGGGTAATGAAAAACAATTCAGTTATTTTCCCTTTAAAATAATAATACATAGATAAGTATTATATATAAGTTTTATTGTTTACTCTTTTTGTAAATATATTAAGTTAAAACTTAACACTATTTCATAAATATATATATGTTTACATAAATTGTATATTAACCATTAGTAATTTTATCAAATTAATAATAAAAGTTCTATAAACAAAATAAAAATTAAAAAAGAATTATTATTTGATAAATGATTTATAAATTGGTAATATTTTTATTATTCGTTTGATAGGTATTAATAAATTATATCAAAATGACAAATATATTTTTTTGAAAACGTTTTATCTAAATAATCATAATGAATGAGAAACTCCATGCAACAATTCCTCAAGTAATTTTCATGATTAAACTTTATTTTTTATATATAATTTTCTATGTATTCACATGAAAATAACAATAAAATATTAATATACTTTTGAATTATCACCTTTATATAATATTTTAAAAGTGCAGTATAGTCAAAGAAATAATCATTGCACAATTTTTCTTTGAAAAAGTATACATAGGAACTATACAAAATTAGACTGATATATATGGAAAATAAAAATATAAATAATAAAAATTTTAATAAAAATTGCATATATATAATTTTTAATAATAAATATTAAAATATTTTAGTCCATTTATCAAATTAGTATATTCACAGAAAAAACAAATACTTATATTTTGACAATGTTTATTTATTTTTTTTTTTTCGTATGTGAATGTTTCTTCTATATGAGAAAAAATTAATTAAAAAAAATATGTAAAAAATTAAGTAGATGAATATAAAGATTTTTCATTAATTATAATGGTATATTTTAAACATAATTTACAATTTTAATATTCAAAAATTATGGTAGAATATTAAAAAGTCAGTTTTTTTGGTATTTAAAATAAATGTTACTGCTTATATCAGATAGTAGAATATATATATAATACTATATAAGATAGTATGTGCTCAGGGATTACGTAAAGGTTCTGTAATGATTAATGTAACACAAAATATTATTCTATTAGTATATTATTACCATTATTATTCTGTTAAAATAATAAATATTTTTTAAAAATAATAAGAGGTGCTTCTGAAATAAATTATTTATACTAATGGAATTATTAGTTATATAGTATCTGTACGAAATGTACCTATAGTTTTCATTTATAGAACAGTATATTAACTGTATTCTATACGTTATATATTCTACATAAATTCAATAATTATATATTTTTTTTATTTTATTTTGGAAAAAATTAATAAAAAGAATTACATAATTGTTTATATTTTATAATAAAATTATAGTTTTAAAATATTTAAGTATAAATGAAATTATTTTATCTTAATGAGAGTTAATTTTTTATAAAAAATAGGATTAAAATTTTATGATATATATTTAAAATTATTTTCGATAGGGATGTTGTAATAGATGTTTTATTTATATGATTTTTATTATTTTTTTACAGAGAAAACAGCAAAAAATTGTTATAAAATAATTATAGCTTTATTGATCTTTTGAAGCATATTATACTATTATTAATTCTTTCCTTAATTTATTAGAATATTAAAGATATGTATAATGGTGCAAATAATTAAGACTATCTTATTTATTAAATCTTCTGTCTTAGTCCTTGTAACATGTATATGTCATTTTAACAATGATTTGGTTTGATAATACTATATAAGGATATATTCTTTATACGATTATTGCATATTCTACTTTAATTTCTAAAATTTCGTTGAATTAATTATTTATCCTTTAAATAAAATGAATTTAATTTATTAATTTTTTTTTTAGCGAACATTTAATAAATTCGCGGATGCGAAATACAATCATGGAAGAAATTTAGATACAATAACCTTTCGATTATTAGCAAGATATAAACAGGATAAGGATTCGCATATTTTAGGGTTAAAACAGAATAAATCCAATAATAATGAGCATGAAAAGTATGATATAACTATTAATGAAAAAGGGAACAAAGGAAAAAACAAAAAATCTGATAAAAGTTCATTAAATAAGGCACAATACTATATGGAAGTAATAGATTATAACAATGGAATGTTTGATGGAAAACATTTTCATTTTGAAAAAAAATGGATTAAAAAAAAAGATTACGATAATTTTCTTGAAAGGAACAGGAGGGTTTGCGATATATCTTTAAGAAAAATAAGATTTAGGAAGTATGGTATTGGAGTTGCTATGTTTGTTATTTTTTCCTTGTTTGCAGCAGCAATTGATGTATTACCAAGATTAAAGTATTTGAAAAAGACGTTGGAAAAACTTGAAACGGATAATATATTGAAAACTTTGTATGAATATGTAAAAACGTGGGACACAACGCTAAAGACCTCTATTTATTTAACATTATATGGTGCACTTATGCTAATATTGATTATTGTGCTTGTAATAGGAATTTGTAGAGTCTTAGCAAATAATGAAAAATATAATAAAATTAAATTGATGTCTGAACAAAGTGCATATTAATAGAGTTATATATTTTTGTAATTAATTCTTTATTATGAGTAATGTCTGTAATATATTTAGTGATATTCTTAATACGAATACTTATAATTTCTAAAATATTGTAAATTCGCATGAAGAGAATTAGTCTGTTTGGCACACAACAATATATGTTCCTCGTCTTTTTAGGAATTTGGAAGTTAAAAATTTTTTTAATTTGTATTTTAACACATAATTGAAGCTTAACTAAAAATACTTATAATAAATATATTTGTGTAATAAATAAATTTCAATAGACAATATATGTCGTTGCTTTAAGGGGAGCAAATAGCAGAATTATTCATAAAATATCATAAAACTCAGTTAAATTACATTATAACTAAAAATTATTGTCTCCTATTATGTAACATCATATATTCTAAAATTATTTTTTGCTAAGGCAATTAAAAGAAATTATATTATTTTTTTTAAATTAATAAACGCCTTTAGTTTAATATTTAATAAAATTATATGGGATCATTGTGTTGCACGGTTATATATATTTTTACTTAAAAACGCCATTAATATTTATTTTATATAATATCTTTTATTAGAAATATATAAAAAAATATATTTATTGAAAAAATATTCCCAAAATATTTTGATTTTTATTTTAATCAGTAATTATGAAGTATAAATATATAATGAAATAATATATTTTTCGAATATGAAAAATTTATAATTGTTTAATAATTTGTGTATTATGAAACTTCATAATTATTTCACGAATAAAAACCAATTACTATATTATTATTGTTCATAATTATATAGTTGATTCTATTCATTATAAATTAATTTAATGTATATTATATTGAAGATACATACATATATTTTATATTGCTTTTATTTTTTTATATTATTAAAAAATTAAGTTTATGAATTAGTTTTAATCACATATTAATAGGTAATATTTATATTTATTTAGATTGTAAGGTTTGTCATTTTAAAGTTTATTAGGAGAATATAAAGTTTTCGTATTAACTGGCAGAACTGAAGCATATAAGATATATATATATATATATGCTTTTACTGAAAATATATGTCAAAGTAGTTCTGCTTAATTCTATTCATATTTTCTAAGCTAATATAATCATTTTGTTACTTTGCTACAATATTGTTGTATGATTATTGCATTCATGTTTTAAAATAACAATATATCTTATTTTTATTATTAATTAGAGTAAGTCGAATTGATACATATAATTAAAATTTTCAAATTAACAACGGAACAACTACATTTTTTATAATAATTTTTATAATTATAGACTAGCCATATATGTGATATTTTATGTTTATTTTAAATGTATTAAGGGTTAATACTCATAAAATATATTATCACTTATATTTTGTTTATATATTATCTTATTTATTACTTCAACATATGAATAATTACAAAGCAAGATATATATCGAATTATTTGAAATGATGGTTATATAATAAATATGTATAAACTTAATAACTAAAGTATGTTTTTATATTAATATAAATATTATTAATTTATTTTGGATTAAATATTTCAAAAATTATATGTTATTTCTTGATTATTTTTTTGCTATTACTTACATATTTCAGTAATATTTATATTTTATGTACTGAATTTTTGATATATATAAGGTAACATAATTGTTTAATTCAAAATAAAGAAATATCAATTTTATAGATAATAAATCTTGCACCTTTTATTTTTTTACATAATTTAGTTAATTTTTTTTTTCTGATGAATTTTTAGATAGGAAAATTATATAAACCTATTATTATAGTGAGAATTATACGCTTATTTTAGTTTTTTCTAAACAACTATGGTAATTAATTCTAATTATGCAGATTTTATTAATGTGTTATTATAAATTCAATTATTTAATAATATTTTTAAAATTATACAAACTCTTTTTGATATATCGAACATTTATGACTAACATTTAATGAAAAGTATGACTGATTAACATGTTTTTCAACGTTTCATTTCGTTGCACTATTCTCTACTTCATTATAATATAAAATCTGAAACTTAAGCGTATAAATGTAAGCATAAAATCTAAATAGTGAACCAATGGAATTTTCTAATTTTAGTACCTAAATGGAAAAAAATTTTATAAGTGTTTTAATATTTATTCTTAGATATATCGTGGTTTATAATATTTATATTTGCATTCCAATTTATAGTCTTTTTCTCATTATTCTGTAAATTCCATTGTTTTTATTTTCAATTTACTTAACAAATGAATACTTTTATAAATTAGGAAAAAGGAGTTTATCCATTATTCGTTTTTTCTTTACAATTAATATATTTAAATAAATAAAATTTTTGTAAATTACCTACCAGTTTTTTTTACTGCTTCACTTTTTAGTACATCCTTTCTTCTCTTATGAGCCATTTTTTAAATATTAATGTAAAAATGTTATTATTAAGCGCCATTTCCATAACGCACCACCTTTTTCTCCATTTATAATCGGAATATATAATATGATTCATGTTTTTTTAAACCATTATATACATTAATCTTTGCTCCAACTAGTGAATACATCATAAAGTTCTGATTGATATTCTTATTACATATTGGGATTGTAACACATCCTTTATCCTCAAATTTGTTCAAAAATATATTAAATTCTTGCTTTTTTTTCAGGTCATGAATTCTTTTACTTTTTAAAATCTTATATCATTTCTTTTTCCATCTACTAAGACATATTTCCCAAATAAAATTTTTATTTTTTTCTGATAATCCATATTCCGTTATCTTTTGTTTTAAATATACTTCTGGTATAAATATAGTGAATTTATAAGATTTACAAAGTGAAGACTTTGTTTTTCCCGAAAATATTTAAATAAAATATTAAAAAAAGTGTATTTTTTAAATTAATTTAATTTTTAAATGGAATTAACTAAAATTCAAATATATTTATTTGAAATATTTTATCTTACCCAGCTGCAGTAATCATCATTTGAACTGGTAGAAGATAATTTAAATATGACTGTCGAAACAGACACAAAAAAGAATATTGTCTTCATCTTTAATAATAAATTGTGTTATTTTATATTATTTAATTTTCAGCTAAATATATTAAATTACAAAAGTATACAATGTAAAATAATATGCATAAAAATAAAACGGAACAGTACAGTTTATAAAAATTATTTAAATTACTGTTCAAAAAAAAAAAATAATGAAACAAAAAGTTTTATATAAAAAAAAAAAATAAAAAATTATGATTTTTATTAAGAATTAATTTTATAAAAACGTTATAACATATCTATAGAGAAACACCTATATCTACTTAAATGTATTTAAATATTTATTTATGTACTTATGTCCACTTATAATTATTTTATTAACATTAAATTGTTTTATTTATTATTTTTTTTTCATAAATATTTAATTTTAAAATATAAATAATAATAATATATAAAATTATTGTAAAACTTAATATGAATAAATCTATATATATAAATGTATAGATAAAACTTCAAGTGTTACAATAGATTCTCCCATTCATTCCTTCTTATCATGTAGATATATCATTAATATAAGCCATATGGATTTTATTAATAAATAAACTATCCTTAATTAATATTATTATGATTATAATTTTTTTTTTTTATGAACATGTTATTCTGTATAATTATAATATGATAATAAATATGCTGATGTAGAAATGAAGACAAAAATTAAATTAGAAAAATATATAAAAATAAATAACTAAAATATGAAACTCAAACTCATATTAATTTTAAAGATACATAACTATTACATAATGGAAAATAATGAGTTTTTTAAAAAATCTTTTTAACATTAAAAACAGAATATGTTTTCCATATTATATTGTTTTACATTTTTTTCAACTGTTTTTTATTTTAATTTATAAGATTTTTCAAACCTATTTTTTGTTCTTCTAATACTTCTATTACTTTTTGTATTTATTTTTATGTATTTTACACATTCCTGTTAGTTTATTATTTTTATTCTTTTTTTACTTTTTCTATTAATTGTTTTCATATTTTATGTTTTTTACCCATTCTTTTTCTATTAAAAAAACTTCAGTAGAATAAATTCTGATCCATGGCATGATTGGAACACAACTTGTTATATTAAAAGAAATATTATTTGCATATTTTTATTATTTTCTTTTTTTCTAATTGAATAATTCTGATATTAAAAAATTAGAATATATATAATGTATTACTTTTAGAGAAAATAGTTATTTGTATCTTTGTTCTGTATCAATTCTAAAGATATTAAAATAAAGTAAACAGCATAAAAATTTGCAAGTATAATTTTTTATTATTATAATTCCATGACAGAATTAATATTTGCTATATTAGTAAAATGCTCTAATAAAATGATTTTTTTATTTATGAATATATTATAAGAATTGTAATTTTAAAAAAGTATATTTAATATTTTTGGAATAATATTAAAAGATAATTTAAAAAAAATGTTTTTGCTAGTAAAAAGTATAATAATATAAAAAATATGGTTACTGTACATTTTATAAATGTTGAAATATGTGTAACAAAATAAAAAAAAGATATATATTTAAAAAAAACAAATTTATTTAACTTGAAGGTGAATATATACTTAAAATTTACGCCATGCGCTAAAAGTTAATTAATAACATGTTTTAATGAACATAAAAAATGATAATATAATACAATTATTTATACACAATAGAATAGCATGAAAATTGAAAAATAACGCCATAAATCGGATTAGATATATCATTCCCATGATATACTATAAGGTTGTTCTTTTTATTAATATTTCATCAATCATTAATAATAATTACTTTACATTTTAGAAATATATAGGTAACATAATAATTAATTCAATTATTTAGATATATTATTTATTCTAAAATACGTTCTAATTGAGAATATCTCCCACAACTGTAGTAAAATATATAGCATATTGATTTATGGTATCTTTTTCTTATTCTCCTAAAAATGAAAAAAGAATATTTTTTTTTTATAATTATATATATATAAATATATATATATATATATATGTAAATGTGTTTAGTTTATTATTCGTTATATATTATGGAGAAAATGAAATTGTTCATTAAGAAATAGAATTCTTAAATGTAATTTTTTAATTTTTCCAAAAAATAAATAATTAAAAAGAACGCAAATATAGCTATAGGTAAAATTTTGAAAATATACAATAAATGAACGATATTAATGTACGATATCTATTAACTCATAACAGATTAAGACGTTATCATTAAGTACGTAGCATATTTTTTTTTTTTAATATAATTCGTAATACAGATTTTGTGTAAATTATCATTACGTTTTCATGCATATAAAGAGTTCTTTTCCTTATTTTTTTTTTTATTTATGAACAAATTTTTTATATAAATTGAAACATGAAACGGTTGATCAATGGAAATATATAAAAGATACAAATAAGTATATTTCTAAACGTGAAAATAACTGTAAATTAAGAAGTAATGAAATAAAATAGAATTATATAAATTTTTGTAATAATATTATATTAATTCAGAAATAGTGTTACAAATTATTTATTTTGTTTTTTTTTATTATTCCAAATTATAATTTTTTCAAGGTGTAACATTTTCGAAAAATTTTAATATTAATCTTTTTTTTTATATGTGTATTAACATATTACTATTTCTGTTAAATCAAGTATTAGCGGAGTATCCTAATGTATAATATTACAGATATAAAAAAATGTATATAATTGTAATATATTTTAAATGCTTCAATTTCAAACTTCATGTTTCATGATTTTTTTTTCCTTTTTATTACTTATTACTTTATATTTATTTTCTTTATTACCTAGAGACATTAAAAAACTTAAATAATATTTTTCATTAATAGCCTTTTTTCTTAAATATCATCTAAATATATTATGGAAGTATACCTATGAATTTATAGAAACGGTTTTTCTGCTATTTCATCCGATTTGTCTACTGTTCTATCACTAACTATAGAATTTGCATATAAGTCATCTTCTCTTATCCAATCGTCTATCTCATTTCTGAAACAATCTTTCCATATATGAGCATCAAATTCCTCATTTCTTTTATTTTCTATATCATTGTTATTATATTCAATTATATTTTCTGTAATTTCTTGTTTTTTACTTGAATATCCTTCTCCTTTCCATTCATTTATGGATCTATCCAAATATGATTCCCTATTTTCAAGGTTTACCTCCTTTTTACATTCTTCTAATACTGCTATCAGCACGAGAATACAAAGCTTTGTTAATAATTTTTTTTTTATATATTTATATAATTCTTCATAATTTTCTTTGTGCTTCAATTCTTCTACATTTAATAGTGATACATAATTTTTAGTATCTTCATTTACATATTCATCTGAGATATTCTGCAACTCCTCTACTAATCCATTATTCCAGTACTGATCAAGATGTTGTTGTATAATCATACCCTTTTTTGATATCCACTGTCTCCATATATCTTTTTCTCTTTCTAAAAATGAAACTTTTTGATTTTTATTTGAAGATTTCTTTTTTATTTCTTCCATTTCTTGTACGTAAGCTACTTCTCTTTTCCATTCATCCTTCAAATTATTAAACCAATCGTCTTTTTTCAGATTTTGAAAAAGATTTCTATGTCTTTGTATCCATTTATTCCATAGAATGTTTTGTTTTTTGATATCACTGATACATTTAATATTTTCTATTATTAGATCATCAACTTTTAAATTGGGATAGGTTGTATAATCCTTTTTTGTGAACTCATCTATACATATTTCTATGAATTCGTCTTTGTGGTTCTCCCAATCTTCATTTATGCATTCTTCGAGTACTTCCATATGTACTTCTACTATGATTTTGGATCTGTCTCTTGTTCGCTTTGATAAATTTACATTTTTTGTAAGTTCATTTATTTTTATTTTTTTTATAATTTCTTCATCATCATATATTATGTGTTCTAAAGGATCATCCGTAAAAATTTTACTTTTCTTGTTAGAAAATGAAGGTACAAGCAATCTCAGAAATTTCACATGTTTTCTACTTATCTTTTTTTTTTTTTTTTAATATTCCAGTTAAAGCAAACTATAGTATAAGAAAAACATTTTTATAAAATAAGCTATTACAATAAATAAATGATTTTCATATTTTTAAGCCTTTATTATTATATTACTTTAATAAAAGAGAAAATATAATAATAATTACCAAGTTTATTAAAATAGATGATGTATATTTATCACTTGGATTTAATATCGTACCTATAATTGTATTTTATACATATATATGTATATATTATTTAGTATAGTTATTTCAAATGTAGAAACATAAGTAGAATTAGTGATACCTGTAGTATGTGATATTTGGGGAGGACTACGTGCTAAGGTATATGTCGATGCTTTATCAGTTGGCTGTGTATTCTCAGGATCAGGAGATAATTGTGTGCCTTGAAGAGCTGGAGAGGGTAATGCAGTAGTATCTTCTGATGCTACATGTACATATTCAGAAATTTTAGCTTTTTCTAATGATGCATCTGTTAAAGATTGTGAATCCTCAGTTTCTATAGTTGAATGCTGAATTTCTGAAACTTCACTTTTAATATGTTCTGGTGGAGGTTGTGGTGAATTATGTGATTCAATTTCATTTTGAGCTTCGGGTGCAGTTGGCACATCTATTTCTTGTTGTACGTGAGATTTGGATATAATTTGAGCTGTATTTTGAATTTGAGTTTCTAAACCTTTTTTTTCTGTTTCAAGTAAACCTTCAGTACTTTCTGCTGAATTCGGGGTTATACATTCAGAAAGTTCTTTAAAAGTTTCTTCATTCATTATATCACATATCGATTCTTTAGTTAGTTTTTTGGTCTTTTTTTTGGAACTTTCTTTTGTGTAACAATATTTAAAGAGACTTTTCTTTTCTTCAAATTGCTTCTGCATCTGTTTAATCCATGCATTATATGTTTTGCATTTGTCTAAACATGTACTGACGCATTTACCTGAATTATTCTGTTTTAAGCTCTCTATTTCTTTCAAAACGGTAGTCCTTTTTTTACAGAAATCCTCTTCTTTATATTTTAATCCTAAAAGTTCTTTATCTTCATTTTTTAAGATCATAGGACATCCACCATATTTAGTTAAATTTTTAAAGTAATGATTTAGATAAAACTTCAATAACGCTTCCCACATAGTAGGAGATACAGACTTCGGAGGAGACATTTTTCCAATTAGATAATCAGCTAAATTTATGCATTCTTCTCTAAACAAATCTTCGTTATTTGCCGTTTTTAATAAATTAGTTTTATTTTGTATGTAAGTTCTAATAGTCCTAAATGGTTCTCTGCGGGTTAGCGAATATCCTGACATTCCAGAAAGAGTGAAATGCTGAATTTAAAAGAATTATTAAAAAATACCTAAGTATTATGTTTTACGTTAATTGCACTGTCACATATTTTATCATAAATAAATAATTTATGTATGAATTTAATAGTTTAAAAAAAAATGAATATTACCTTAGGTATACAATTTTCCATAATGACCCTATATTGATGCTCTAGTTCGTTGAAAATGAAAATCATAAAGAAAATTAATTGTGAACATTTTGTACCATTAGCGTATTTCAAAAATTAAGATGTATTAAAAGGAATTTCATAGTTATGAGCTACGTAGTAATTTATATTAGAAATATAAAGTAAATAAATTTATTATTATTTATTCTATGAGAGTTTTATATTATTTTACCTTAAGTAAATATAAAACAACTGAAGATATATCCTAAATATATTTTGAAATTAAATGGTGATTAAGTATATATTAGTGTATAAAATTTATATAACCTTCATTAAAGGAATCACAATAACTTACAAAAAAAAAATTACATATAAATTAAATGAAAAA
This sequence comes from Plasmodium malariae, assembly GCF_900090045.1. Lineage (NCBI taxonomy): Eukaryota > Apicomplexa > Aconoidasida > Haemosporida > Plasmodiidae > Plasmodium > Plasmodium malariae. Next base: position 55,978 of record NC_041781.1, on the reverse strand, counting down.
TAAATTAAAATTTATTATATATAAGTATTATTAATCAATTTATTGCTTTTTTTTTGGCTCTTTTTTTTTTTTTAACGCAAAAAAATTATATAAATACTGTTGTATTAAGGTAAACAATTCTTTTTGTTCAAGTTTTTTTGGAAAATAAATAATCTATAAACCAGATAATTATTAACACTAATAGTATGTTTGTTATTATGTTACATTTATCATTTTTCCCATATTGCGCACTACACTGTAATTATATTGTTAACGGTTTTTTATTTTTAATACCATATATATAGAAATGGAAAATAATAATATATAAATTATAATATATTGTTTCTGTTTTTGAGAATGGTAAATAACATTATAATGCAATTAATCCATTTAATAATATATGCAAATAATCTACCAAAAATTTAATAAGTTATGCTATACATTATGCTACAAAATAATTTTAAATAGTATACATTATCATACATATACATATATATGTATGTTCTGTACTTGTCTATTACCACTTTTGAATAAAATTGATTTCATTTGGACTAAATGTTAATTAATAAAGAATACGTTAAGGTATATTATTTATTGAATAAAATGTTGACTGCTTATGAAATATATGAAAAATTATTAGAATATACTTATGAGAACGTTATTCGTATTATATGTCTAAAAAATCGTAAAATGAATTATAACTATGTAATGAAAAATAATAACACTAAATTTAACGTAAATTCAATAATATATTAAATTAAATAATACAACATTATTGAAGCTTCGTAACAGTTTTTTTGTACTTATTCATATATATAATCTAATAAATACATCAAAAAGATTTTTTTTAATTATATTTCTATTTTTATTTTTTTTTCTGCATTTGTTATGAATATGAAAAAATCGTTTTAAGACTATTATTAAGTATTCATTTATGATCTAGAATGACAAAATTAAGTATTAGCTTATAGTATATTTTTAAATATTAATGAATAAATGAAATCACAGAACTCTTTAAAAATATTACTTGCATTATAATATATTATTTGTTAATGTAAATATATTATTACTTATTTTAAAATTTCTTTTGAAACAAGCATATAAAAGATAATGAATAAGCAAGAAATTAAAATAATATATATATTAGTAAATTTTAGTAAATAATTATTTGAATTAGTGGTTGATGTAATATAATTATGTTTAACCAATCTGTTATATTAAAGAATTATTGGTTTTTACTTATTTGTAATTTTTGAATTTATTTTTACTCAATTTTTTTTTTTTTTTCTGTTCTTTATATTTTAATCCCTTACATTCCATCTCATTTTTTTTTTAAATATTTTTATTTATTACATTGTACATGGGAATATATGTGAAAATAATTCATCATTTTTTAAGATAATATATGTTTAAAATATCTCATTTGAATGTATAAGATATGCGCAAAATATAGTACATAATATATATGTAATAGTGCTTGATTAGGTAGCAAAATAAAAGAAAATATAATTTTCTGAAATATGTGAAGTATATTGGAAGAACATTATTATAATTGTTATCAAGTGTATATAAAACAATTTATTTCCTCTATTTTTTTTTTTTATTGTTTTATATATGTATGAAAAATCTTACTGTTTTGATGTATCCTTTACCATTATATTTTAAATATCTTATAAAATTTATTGAATAACATTACAGTTTATACATAACATATAATTTATGTAAATGAAAAAAATAGTAAATATTATTATGAATTATTTGATATTTGTCTATATTACGATGATTATTTTATTAATTTATTTAAATAGTATATTTTAATGTTAAAATAGATATATTAAATAAGTGGAATTTTCATATAAAATGGACTAACGATATTCCATTATGTATATATATATATATATAAATAATATTTTATTAAGAATACTTTTAACGGAAAAAATATGCAAAAATATTTGTATTCATTATGTATTAAAAACAAATTTCTAATAAATATAAAAAAATTATATGCCCAATATTAATTATAATCACGTAAATACATTATACTATTGTTCACTTAAATATTATTCTTCCAAATGAATAATTAAAAAATAATAAAAAAAAAAAATTTACAATAATTAACAATATTATATTATTATCTTTTTAATATATATATAATTTTTTACGACAGCATTTATGGAAGCGCTCATTTGGTTTTTATTAATTTTTAGAACAACTAGGCTCTCTAACTATCTTACATATAGCTGATGTTTAGAATGAAATAAATAATAATGCATTTTTATATATTCATAATAATACAAATGTAACTTACAAAACAGAATATAAATAAACGTTGTATATAATGAAATTCCCTTAAACATTTACATTTAAAGAGGATTTTTCTATTTTAGTAAAAATCCTTGTTCCTAAATATTTTTTTGGGAATGTTTCAATAAAACAAAATATATATATTTGAATAACTTATTTATGTTTTTTCTATATTAAGGAATACTATAAAAATTATTTATTATCTTCGTAAAATATTATATTTTCTCCTTATTGAGTATATATTATATAAGGAAAATGCATTCTTATTTGTACGTCGGCATAAAGTTCAGAAACCTTTCACATTAAGTCTTTTTTATATTTGCTAAATTATACATACATAAAAAATAAAATATATATAAAATAATGTTAACAATTTTTAAAGTATTATTTATATATTTATGCTAGTTATATATTAGAATATATACAAAAAATAAAATGTTCGATTTTTATGGAATATAATGTTTTATATATGGAGTTTCAAATATAACTTGAAGATATCTATTTTTATACTTTTCTAAAAAGAAGATTACTTTAAAATGTTTTCCTTTAATATATATTTTAATATAAATTATATGTATTACTGATTCTAAAAAGGTTACTATAAATCAATGTAATAGGTACAATTATCGCATCTATGTTTAAAAATATGATTAATTATATAATAGTAATATAAATAGATATGCTGAGAAAAATTGAAATAATTCATATAATCAATTGCAAAAATTTTAAAATGAATATGGAACTCGTAAAAAGTATATATCTAACTTTAAAAGTGTAGAATAGTTAAAATATGTTAATGAACTACATGAAGTTGCTGAAACTCATTCATGTTTAGTTTCAGTAAAATACTGATTAAAGGGATTATTGTCATATAAACCACCTTATGATGCTACTAGGTGTTAATTTATTTATTAATTTTCCATAATTAGATTAATATTTAATGCAATATCATTCATGTGTTTCCTTTTGTATTACACTATATATCATTCTAATTAAAAACGTGAACACGTTTCTACAATCCTAATATATAACGATAATTATTTATTACTCCATTAGAATTGTTTCTCTCTGTATGTAATTCTTAGTAATATTTGTTTTTTCCATCTTGGCAATGATGTTGTTTTCAATAGAAAAAAAATTAAAAGATGTCGAAATGTGCAGGTGAACAACGTGGTAAAATGCTGATAAGTGATTTTGAAGGTCATGACATATATTAGTGTAACAAGGGATATTAAACAATATATACAGAACAAAATTCTAATTTATAAATTTCCAATAACACATATCTTTGTGAATATAAAAAAAGAACTTAATAAACTTAATGAAATTTATTTTAAAAGAATGCAAAAAAAAAAAAGTTAAAATAATTTTTTTTATTAATAATACTACTAATGTAATATATAAGTGTATGATTCTAACAGAATTATAAAACGTTGATAAGTGAAGAGCAGTATAAACTATTGTAACAAGGTTAAAAAAGAAAAATATTTAATTAAAAATCAAGTATTTTACTAAAAGACTAAGTTATGAAATACATAGGACGAGAAAATAAAAAAGCATTAATTTTTATTGTATAAGCAATATTCATATTATTGTTTAGTATGAACATAGTAAGGATATATAAAATTTCTTCTAAGTAACCCATCTCATAATATATATAAATAGATAGTAAAAAAGAGACTTTTCTTAATTGAATAAGTGTAACACGAATAGAAACTATTAAATGTAATCAGAATTATGATTAAATTAACTAAAATCTCGTAATAGATAGAGTATATAATATATTGTAATGCAGAATTAATATATAAATTATGTTTTTTGTACTATAGTAATATATTTGTCAAAAATATCATAATGTCTGTAATCCAAAATTTGAAATACAAATGCTATAAAATAGAATTTTATATTAAAAAGATTTATAGAGAACAAAAATATGTATTTCAATATCATTAAAAAATTTTAATTGAATATTAACAATACTACTAATATTTTATATTAAGATAATGGGGATATAATTTATTGAATTTTTACAAAAATCAAACATATAGACAAATTTCTTGTATAGTGTTAGCAGACTCTATATTTACTTGTATTTCTAAAAAATAAAACGTAAAATTAAAAAATATTTAAGGTAAAATAAATTTTTATGTTATAATTTTTTACTATATTATGCTTTAATACTGCTTGAACTATTGGAATATATTTATAATGACAGATTGCAGAGGGAAATAATATGAACTATAAAATTTTAATACTTAAGTGTATTTTTTTAAAATAATATATATGAAAGTTACTTAAATTTTTCATTTATACAAATTAAATATGAGAAAATTATATTGTGTTATATGAAGTAATCGAAAAATATTATATAGGATTGTTTTCTAGTATATATGTATCTAGAAATTGTGAAGTTTAATGTGTAATGTAATACTGTTGATGTGTTTAATGTGAAATGTTTCAATGTCAAAAAAATCTATTTTAATGTTAAATATTATTTTTTAAATAAATAATATATTCATGATGCTATGAAAAAATAGAATATTCAATAATACGTTTGAATTTTTATTAATTTATCATTACTTTTAATGAAATGCAAAGTATAAATTGCGATACTATAAAATAATTATGAACATTTATAAAAGCAAAATAATAAAAAATACCTTTAAAAAGAAAAAATTTGGTTATATAAATTTTTGAAAGCAAATTTTACTTGTTTTCATAATCTAAATTTATTTTGGGAAAAACATATAATTTTTTATGTTTGTACATGTTCAAATACAATTTTAAGTTTGTTATCTATTGTATTCAATTACAACTTAAATATATAATATCCTATAATACAATAACATTATATTTATATATATTCCAATGTATACGGTTATTAAACAACATATTTCAAAAAAAAAAATTGCATATATCGTAAGAGATTAAAATAAAAAGATTGTGTTTTTGAAGGAACAAAAAATTGTATATTTATAAACTGAAAAGTTAAAAATGCTTTATTTCATTAAATCTTAAATAGAATGAATAAACTTAACTATAATAAATTTAACTGTTTACATGAAAAAATTATTAAAAAATTAATTATTTATTAATATATATTTTTTATATAATTTTTTCAATATTTTTTAATCTTTTATTTACCCAATACAATTGAAGTGTTAAAATTAGATATAAATTTACATTATAGTGGAATAACATGTAATATATATAATATGTTTAAATTGTTCTATAATTTCTTTTTCCAATTAATGTCTTAAAAATATTGTAAAAAATAATATATGATTATTTTTTTTTTTATAGTAAATAATATTTACTAACAGTGTTAAGGAGATATATTCATATAGTTATCAAATGCAGTAAAAACTGAAAAAAAAAAAAACAAATTTTAATCTATTTATTTGAACATTTATATTAATAATCTGAGAAAAATTATTACGAAACTTCAACATTTTTGTTTAATTTAATATAATATTCCATTTACATAAAATTATAATAATTTTATTTTGTATTGTAATGTTCTAACAACATTTACTTTTTTTTTTAACCATATAGTATAATAAATTTGTTTATAAGTATAACCTAAAAATTTTTCTTATTTTTAATAAGTAGTTAAATTTATTTATATTAATAAATATACGTTAATGTCCATTTTACTAATTAAAATTTAGTCCTAATGGAATCATCCGTATCCAAATGTGGCAATATATATATCCAATAGAAAACTTATATATAATAAATTATACTAATTTAAAACTAGTAAATTTCATAATATTTACCACAAGTAATTAAATTTAGGTAATTCATATGTATATAATGATTAGACCTTTTTGTATATATTATTTCCATATATTTGCCTCAAATATATCAACAGATTCGTATAATTTATATATTATTAATTCTTATCAAGAGATAAAAGTATATATAAAAATTTTTTTATAATGCTATAACATTATAACGATCTATATCAAAAATAAATTACAAAAGACAATAAAGAGGAACATACTATAAGTTCTTATAACGATTTTGCTTATAAATTATATGTTTCTGAACAAGTAATAGATTAAAAGTTATCATTTGCTTTCACGTAAAAATATCTATAAATATAGGCGTTAGTACTAAAAAATAAAAAAAAAATGTTATATTACGTATATTATTGTTAATTTTATGTATAAATGATGTATTTCTTATTAATGTTACTTCTGTTGTAATTTTTTATTATTAGCTATTGGGTTTTTTCTTTATAAAAGATGTATATATTTTACATAAAAATATATACTTATATTTGTTTAATATCATATTAGGATTAGAATATATTCCTTCTTGTGGCATAAGTTTTTAATATAAAAAGGATAAGAAGAATATAAAATAAATATTAATATGTTAAATTTTTTTATAGTTCTCGCATAAATTCCTTTAATGTTTATAATTTTAGAATTTCATTTAATTAATATATTGGAATTTAATATTACTCTAACTATAAATAAAATATTATATAATTTTATTGTTAGTTAAGATAGTTATTTAGAATTACCTATAGTAATAATGTAGCTTCATCATGGATTTGGTAAAATTTAATGTTTTTTAATATATCTAAATTTATATCCAATTTTTAAGTTTGTGGTAAAAACAAAAGATAAGTTAATTAAAAATTAAGGCTTAAATAATTCCTAATAATTTTTTTGAATCTAGGGTTTGCACGGATTTGGTTACTCGTCAGTGCAATATATTTTAAATCCCATATTTAGAAGCATAGGAAAACATATTAAAAATATAACTTCTTCCTTAAGAGTTGAGAAAAATAAAAGAGAATTTAGAAAAAATTGCTTAGATCTGGCTGATTATATAATTGAGAAAAACCACGCACCCGAATATCTTGATCAATCTAAATGGGACCTAGCACTAAAGAATTGGTATCAAATTCGATATAAAGATCTAACTAGACATGGGGAACGCCCTATGATTATAGAGCAGAATGAGAGAAATCTTTTAGAATTAAGTTATGACGTAAAAGATTTTCATGAAAAAAAAATTAGAGACCTCAGGCGATTAAAACCATTCCTCATCGAAAATAATACATATAGTTGTAATAATGATCAGAGCTGTATGCAAATATTTAACGAATATAATATTTGGATTAATGACAGGAAAAATTATTTTGAGGAAAAGAGACAACTCATTCAAAAAAATTCCTCATCTGTACAAAGGAAATTGAAATTTTCAATACCAATTAATAACTTGCTGAATCCTGAGATATATAGTGAACTTTCTGAAACTTTACCTTCAGTTTCAGTTCCACTTGAAGAAGATGGAAAAGAGATAAGAGGAGAAGGAAAAGGAGAATGCATATCCTTAAGAGTAAGAGGAAATGCGTCTGAAAATCAAAGTACACTACAAGAAAAAGCTTCAACTTCAGGGGCATCATCACTTCAAACATCTGAAACTATAAGTGCAGGAGAATTACCTGGATCAGCTGTAGATTCCTCAATCCATGAAGATGAAAAATCAATGTTTCCTAAAAATTCTGAACAAACTTCTTCAATGACTGAATCTGATCCTGTAGAACAACGTCCAACTACTCGTGGATTAGGAGGAACTACTGGTCATATAACTACTATACCATCTGTTGAAGCATTAAATCCTGATTCAAGTTCTCTTTTTATTACACCCTCTAAAAGACTAGGTATCACTTATGTTACTTACTTTTATATTTTTGAAATAACTATACTAAATAATATATAAATTTTAAAAGATATTGCAGATACAGAAGGAAATCAATATAACGCCCACATATCGTATATTTTAACAAGCTTTCTAGTTATTATAGTATTTTCCTTTTTTATTAAAGTAAAATAAAACTAAAATATTAAAAATAACATAAACTTGTAATTAATGTAATATTTTATTTTATAAATATATTTCTATTAAATTGTAGTATGTTTTAATAGGTATGTTTAAAAAAAAGAAAAAGATAAAAAGAAGAGAAGTTAAATTTCTGAGAATATTAGTACCTTCCTATTATAACAGAAGTAAATTTTTAAGACATAATCATTTGGAACACCCAATAAATGAAGATGAAGAAATCATTAAAAAAATAAAAATACAAGAACATAATATGAACAAAAATGAAAATGTATCATACGGAAAAAAGGACAGATCTATAACTATTATAGAAGTACATATGGAAATACTGGAAGAATGCAGAAATAAAGAATGGGAATATAACAAAGGAGAATTTTTAGCAATATGCCAAGAAGTATTAACAAAAAAAGAAAATAGAACCTACACTAACTTAAAAGATGATGAAGTAGTAATGGATAATATTAAAAGTACCAATGAAATTGAAAAACAAAAAAGTCTATGGAATAAATGGGTGGAAAGACATAAAATGTTTTTGGAAAAATTGAGAAAAAAGGATTGGTTTAACAATCTGAAAAATGATTGGAAAGAAGAAAGATCATACATAAAAAATAGTGAAAAATTAAGAAAATATCTTTCAAATGAAAATAAAAAAGATCCATTTTTAGAAAGAAAAAAAGATATATGGAGACGTTGGGTATCAAGGAAGGGTACTATTGTAGAAAAATATTTGGAAGAGGACTTGTTTGAAAAATTGAGAGAGGAAATATATAATATGATAGATACATATGAAAATGAAGGAAGAAAGGATGATATATTATTTATGAATAAAGAATTGGAAAACAAAGAAAATTATGAAGAATTATATAAATATTTTAAAACAAAATTACTAGAAAAACTGTGTACACTAGTATTTATGATGGTATTAGAAGAATGTAAAAAGGAAGAGTATATAGAAAATAAGGAATCGCATTTCGATAATTCCATAAATGAATGGATGACAGAAGTAAATTCAGATATTAAACCAGAAATTGAGAAAAACTTAGCTGATGTTAACGGAGATGTTTTAGGGAATATAAAAAATAATAAAAATTATGATTATGAGGGAGAAGACTGTTTCAGAGAAGAATTGAAAGAATGGATAAGAGAAAATGATGCATACATAAATTCCTTAGATAGTGATAATAACATAGACGAATGCTATCAAGTGGTAGAATAATACATACTATATATTAATAAAGACAAATTCAAAATATATTTGAATAATAATCAGGAGAAATTGTACGATATCTATGAAATAAATTTCTTAAATATTGTATAACCTAAGGAAGAAAGAAAAAGTATAATGCAAAGAAATGAGTTATGTAAAATAGAAAAACAGGCATAGTATATGAAGATTCAAAGGTTTTTATTTAAAAGATATTCCAAGATTATATAATTGTTTTTATTCTTATTAGAATATTTCTACAAAAGTTATAGTTACACATGATTTAATAAAAATAGCAATATTTTAATGTGTATATAAAACAAATAGTAATTTTTATATGTTATATAATAGCATATTTATTTAAAAAGTTTTAAGCAATGTTTTTTTTTTTTTGATTCCTTAATAAAAGTTTTTTTTTATTGAAATATTTGGATATCTTAAATTTTTTACATATATTATTAAATTGTATTTATTTTATTATCTATATTTTAGATAAGTATATAGTAAAATTGTCGGTGCCCGGTTCCCATGAAATTGATATTAATGCGTATATCAGGATCTTATATAAAAATTTTTTTTTAGTATATATATATTACATTATTTGTTAATTCTTAAATTTTCATAAATTTCACTTTAGAAATAATAAAAAGAATGCATTATTTTATATTATATAAAAACAATAATATGTCAATTAAAATAAGATGGTACAATTATATAAAACTGTTAAATTGGATAATACGTTTTAAAATAAAAACGTTTGTACGTTAATTGAATCCTAGAATATGAATTTTATATTTTACTGTGTAAATTCTTTTCATGTCGTAGGTTCATGTCACATTTTAATAAAACATGTGTCATATAAAAAATTTGTGTTATTTTATTTTTTTTTTCTTTAATTCCTATCAATACTGTTGTATGTAGTACAAATATTTATATTTTTTAATTATAACGTAATTTTTAGAGGGTATAAACTATATATAGCCGAAAGATCATTTTTTGGATGATAAGCAACAAATTAATAACTATATACATTGTATAAGCTAATGCACCAATTTTCACAGCATATATTATATTTATACTAATTCTGAAATAAAATCCCTATGAACTAAAGAAGTCATTTTATTTCAATTTTATTATGGAAATTATTGATTATAAAAATTTAGAATTGTTCTGTTCGAATATTAATATATATATATATATATATATATATTCTTTTTTTTTTTGGAACGTTTAGGAATATTATTGGATTTACAAAAAATTATTTTTTTTTTATTGCTTTTTATATAAATTTGTTGAAAATATTTACAAAAATAAATTTAAAATTATATATGATTTTTTATACTTTATATTTATATTTTATTTATATATCTTTATGCGCTTTTAAAATATAAAAGAACAATGGAAATACATGTATATTTATACAGCTATCTTGTAGATAAAGAGTTATTATTTTTCTTAATTAAAAATATTGTAAAATTAAACAATTCTAATATAAAAGAAAAAATGTAATCTTTTATTATAGTAAAAAATAATAGATTTATATTTTTTATTTAGGGATGTTCTAATTTATATTATATGGCCTAATGATAACATAGCTGAGAATTTAACTTATAATTTTTGATATCTGAAATTAAATATATTATAAGAAAATTTCCATTATAAGTACACTTAAATATTATAAATAGTAAAAATATATGTTTTTTATTAATCGTATCCTAGATAAATATTTTGTTAACTAGAACTGTGAAGATGGAACCTTAGATTCAACAGCCGATATATTATTATCAGAAAATGAGAAAAAACAAATAATATATAAATAAAGATATATTATTTATAATTGGATAAGATGATTCTGAAAATGAAAGTGATTATATTGAATCGACATATTGATGAAAAGATTAGTGTAATGTCAAACGTAATTCAAATTTTACAGAAAATAAATTAATCAAGGAATGAGTGTTTATTATATGTTAGTCATTTGAGGTGATAAATATATTTTTGTTTTTGAAAAATAATTATATAGAGGATTTAATTCTTTATATTAATATCGGAAATATACCAATATTACTCAGAAAAAAAGTATGGAATATTTAGCATGTATGGATATCTCTTTATTACTTACCTTGTAAGAATACTTTTGTTTATAATATTTTTGTTGCATTTTTTATTTCTTAATCCTTTAGTAAATTTATTGTTTGTTAAGGAATAAATTACGAAGAATAATATTTTACTCTAACGATAGAGGTACAACTACAATAAACTTAGTTACTTTATTTTGTAGTTTAATGACCATTTATGTACTTGTAAATTTTATAAAATACATAGTTGGTGTTTGAGAAAATTAGTTATATCCTATTTACATTTCATATATTGTTTTTATAAATAATATTCTTCATGAATCTAATGAATTTTTTTTTTATACTTAATGGAATTATATTCTTAGCAAGAACAATTGTTTCATAATTATAAATTTTTTCTTATGAGCACTGAATATTATACAAATATATATGGATACATAAAAGTAGAAAAAAATATATTAAATAGTTTTTAACATTTTGCATGTTTATGCATTAGCACTATTATAATAATTAATCACTTTTGGGGGTAATTTAATTCTCCTATGAATTGTATATAAATATATAATTTTCTATGCATATAAATGTAAAATTGATATTTCTCAATATTCATAATATACATATTTGCTTTATAAGAAAAAATTATACGTAAAATATGTATCATGTACATTTACATTGTGATAAGTATGTGATCGTTTAAATTAATTTATAAAATTAGAGTTAATATTACCTCTCTAACCGAGTGAATTAATTTATATTTTTAAAAATTATATAATCTTTTTTTTTTTTTATTGTTCTAAGTGATCACTTGAATAAACTTTTAAAAACGTATTTTATACATTAGTTTAATTTTCATTATATTACGTTGTTCTTCGTATATTAAAATAAAAAGCATATCTGTTCTCATGTTTATATGTATTTTTTATTTAAAAGTAAATATAGCAAGTCATATTTATAAAAAAACTATTATGTGAAATATATGTTTCATAACTTATTTGATATAAAGATATTTTCAGTAGATATTTTTTTTTGCGCGAGTATGAAATTGTGAATACATTAGTATATAATTCTTTTTTAAAGTATAAATTATTAATAGAAGATTATCGATTTAAGTATTCTTGAAACATTATTTTTATATTAGAGTTTTAAAAATTTTTACGATTACTTTTTATGTTATGTAATTTTTTGAGCTAAAAACTTTTTTAAAAAATTAATTATTTGTGAAACATATATTGATAAAAAAAAATTAGATTGACTTTGCTATCGAATTAATTAAATAACTAAATTATATTACCTATAATGTTTTTATATAATATACCTTGTACAAAATTTCTCTATAAATATTTAATAATTTTTTATTATATTTCTTATAAATATATATATAACATTAAAAAAGAAAAAAATAATATAAAAAAAGTCGATGAATTTATAAATATTTCTTATAGACATAATAGTATAAATAATATCTAATTAAATACTATAATATTCAATATTTATATTAAGGAAGTAAATGATCAGTTCTTATATATCTTCCAAATATATACTTTTTCAGTAGTTCATATACTATAAATTTGATGTTATAAATACATTATAAATCATAATATAAAGCGCATTTTTATAAAATAATTAAGAAATATACGACGAAGAGAATAAAGGAAGAGGTTGTAATAAATATTGTTTTCTTTATTTATTATTGTATTGCTAAAATTATTAGTTATATTTTGTGAATAACCAGTTTTTCCTTGATATATAAAATAAAAAGATATACAAATTAATAAGGATACATCAATTAAATGAGTTATACTTTACTTAATATACAGAATAACGTATTATGTATGTTCTCTACATTCTATATTTTCTATATATTCCATACTTGGACATATTATGAAAACATATATATAATTTTTTATTTTATTTTATTTTGTAAATTAAAAAAATTATTATTTAATTAATTTACTGTATTTAATAAATAACTTATATACTTTGAATATTTATTGATGAATTATATTTATAGTATATTTTGTAATGTTACAATTTTATAAATAATATTAATATAACAATTTTAGATTATATTTTTGAAGTTATATTTCCCTTTTTCACTGTAAAACAAATTGTAATTATACAATATTTTTTATAATTTTATCAAAAAAAAAAAAAAAAATTAATAAATAATAATAGGGTTCTATATCATTAAAATTATATTATATTGTTGCTAATTATATCATTTCTGCGTTTATTAGAGTATTAAATACTTATACTATGGAACAAAAATTTAAGTCATTCTTATATATTAAAATTTCTACCTTTATATTTTTAACTTGGATATGTCATTTTTACATTTATATGGTTATGATAATGACTTTTATGTGTATATGTATTATTTATTTTTTTGGTGTTTTACTATTGTTAGTGTTTTGTTTTACTGAGAATTTATTCATTTGATTAAATAATAATTTTTTTCTATTTTTTCAGATTAGGCAAGGTAAATCTTTGGTTGAATGCTACAACCAACATAGACGGTTATACGCAAAAATTTACCGTTTACTGGCAATATATAAGCAAAATAAGGATTCAAGTATTGTGTATATAAAAAAAGATATACCAAATCGAGTAAACAATATAAATGATATATTTAATAATGAAAAATATTCCTCTGGAAAAACTAAACAATTAAATGGGAGTTCACAAGAAAATAAAAGAAGACATCAAAAAGATATGAAAAATAAATCTTGTATATTTGAAACGAAAAAATATTCCCATTTAGAAAAAAAAATCTTCAAAGAACTTGATTACGTAGATTTTCTCAAAAACAACAAAACAATTAGTGATAAGATTTACAAAAAAATAATGATTAAAAAATGCGGATTACGAGTAGCCTTACCAATATTACTGTTTTTTGTATTAGTGATATCGTTCATATTAGATAATTTTTGTGGATGTGGGCTTACACATGGTTTGCTTAAAGTAATAGTTCTTACTTCACCTGCCGTAGGTATTGCTCAACTTAGAGAATATTCATATCTTAAAGGAATTGGAAATCTTTCAAATATAATTACTGATAATAAGGCTTCTCCCGCTCTATTAACTTTGCATATCTGGTTAATGAAATCACCTTTAAAAAGGTTCACACAAACACTGATAGTAAACCCATCTACGAAAAAGTTGAGCAACTATTGTGCGTCAGGATTCTTGGGATTTCTTATATATTTTGTACCTATCTTCATATTAAGTATAATTCTTATATCAGGAATTGTTTATTATCATAAAAAAGTTAAAAAATATGAAAAAATTAAATTCAGGAAAAGATAAAATGAATAATAAGCAATATTTTCTTTACTGTAATGAAACCATCCATATGATCTAATACACGCAATATTTTAAATGGTGTTCGTAATATATATACCTATAACTGACTAAATTTTATAAATGTATGTTAATATAACTGGTTTAATTCATACGCAGTAGTAAAAAAGTATATTCGTATTTTTTGTTTGTAATTTTGAATGTTTTAATATCCTTCAATTCATAGTTTAAGGTATCGTCTGAGATTCATTTACTATTTTGTCTTAATATTTATATATGTAAATTTTCATATATTCCTAGGATAAATATGTTTTTGTGCGTTATAATTAATATACATTATGGATATTTATATAATTTTATTGATACCATGTGTTAATTTTTATTTTAACTATGAACAATACTTATTTATATTTTTTTATCATTTTCTAGTTTAAAATGATTATTTGTAGACTTTATTTAGAAAATGTTTGAGAAGATTTAAATTAAATTATTATATATCCTATTTTGTTTTCAATGACTTTACGCAAATATATTTTGTTGTATTAATGTAAATATATATATTTCATAAAAGAAAACATTATATTTATTACACAGAATAAGTTTTATGAGAAATACGTTATGGAACAATTTCATTGTAAAACACTTTCAAAAGTTTATTTTTTTTTTGAATGATAAAAAAAACAAATTAAAAATAAATAACAAAATATTATTATTAAATTTAGGACACATATAATAGTTCAATAACTCAATAATTCTATGTATTCAGAATTAAATGAACAGTTATCCAATTTATTATTTTGTTATTCTTGTGAATTAAAGTGACATTTCTATGTGATAAACATTAAATAAATATATACTATATTAATACTTTACATATAGAGAATATATATTTTATATTATTTACAATATATAAAGTTTAATTTAATGAAATAAATGTAATAATTTTATACTAAAAATATTAAAGAATTATTTACTGTTCCAAAATAAGAAAAAAAAAGTAGTAAAATATACTAGGTAAATGTAAAAATAATTTCAATACATTTTAGATAATAATACTGAAGAAAAAAAAAGAACTTCTCTATGTAATTATAGTTTTCAATACGTTATCTACTAAAAATGCAATAATTAGTATAAATAATTAAATTAAAATAACGAATTGAAAAAAATGTTATTGAAGGTACATACAATAGAATATACATTAAGAGTTTTATGAGAATATACATTTATAATATTCTAATTCTGTTGTGGTATAAATTTTTATTAAGGACAGAAATAAATATTTTATAAGGATATTAACATATTTGTATATTAGTGATTAAATAAGTAAAATCATATATAATTTAAAAAAACGTGGATTATTTTTAAACGACAAGGCTAAAAAAATATTTAGAAATCACAAATATTACCAAAACAGAAAAAGTATATTTATAATTTATTGTTTAAAGGATTATAATATATAGTGAGTTCATTTCTCGTAATTAAATTTAAAATATATATATTAGTTATTATTGGTTTTTAAAATAGGTTGCATTATGTTTTATATAGAAATATTATCTTCCACTTAAAATATAAAATGTACAAATCATGTAACCATTAAGGGTAGATAAAAAGAAGCCTTCATATATATTAAGATAAATGTATAATTAATGTAAAACTATGTGAATGCATTGACTTTAACTGTTGTAATATTTTCACTTTTTTTTAATGTTACCTTGTAAAAATAATATTTTTTAATGAGAACTATAATTTAACATAATATTTTAGGCTGTTACAAATATTTATTGTGCGTATAATATATTAATAATTATCACTATTAGGATTACACACAAAAAACATAAATAATGAGGTATAACGTTTTTTATTGTTAATAGTTTATTTAATAAAATATTATTTGTTATTATGTTTATGTTGTTTTATTAAGGTACTTCTCTAAATTATATTCATAACATTACTAATTCTTAAAGGAATATCTAAAAAATAACATGAAAATCCTAAAAATAACAAAAGCAAAATTAACAAAACATGCATTTTAGTAAATTATATTGTACTTTCTTATTTTTCATGGTAATATTATACACTATACATATCATACATATTTGCACATTTATTTAATTTGAAATATTCTTTAATTAATATAATTGCTTGTAATATTTCGATAAAAATTTTAACTTCAGTGGTTTTTTTTTCTTATACTTTTTTACTGCATTTGTATATTATATAAATATATATATTTAAAAAAAAAAAATTATAAAATAATATGGTTGAATATAATGATTTTTTATTTATAATTAACGGAATAAATTAAACTAAATTAATAATTGTAATTTTTAAAAATAATGGTACATATATAAAAAATATATACATATTTACTTTTATAGGCGATATTACTTAAATGATTAGTTGGTATCATATATATTCTTCATTTTAAAAGAATTATACAAAATAATATATTCTTTTTGATGATAAAGTAATGCATGTATTATAATCATCATAATACAATTGCTGTTTCAATAAATTATTATTTCAGTTATTATATTATTATAATAATTAACGTTTTATAAAATATAACCCGTTTTTCATAAATACAATGTTTACGAATTCAGAATTATTATTGGGATAACATTCCTAAAATTAGTAATTTTTATGTTAATACATATAGGAATATATTATTCATATGTTCCCTACATTCTCTATCGTAGACAAACTCAATATTTACATATAATAAGAATTCACATAATTATTTCTATGTTTACTTTAAAAATAATAAAATGTATTACTAATTAGTACACTATCTTAAATTAAATATATATTAAAATATTTTTGAATAAGTTCTAATTAATTTATTTTTATGTAACTTATTTTTATTTTAAAATAATATTATGTTATATTTTAAATGATATATTTTTAATATTATTTTACTTTTTATATGTGGTATAATCAATCATATTTTTGTACTTTTTTTTATATATTTATAATAGAAGAGTAAAAAAAAAATTTTTTAATAAGTATAGAACTGTTTGTTACTAGAAATACATTATATTATGGTTAATTTTCTCATTAATATATTATAGTGTTAAAGAACTTTATAATGAAAAACAAAATTACGCTAAACATATTTATTAGAATTGGCATGTTTGCCATTATATCATGGATATGCAATTTTAACAATTATGTGGTATAATGTCATCAAATAAGTATATTTATTATTATTTATATTTTTTCTGTTTTACATTTATTAAAATAATATTTTACAATTGGTATGTTTATTCTTATTAAACATATATATTTACTTTGATTTTTTAGTTTATATTTAACAAATCTTTGGATCGAATGTGTAACTATGATAGGGAAACATATACAAGAAATTATAGATTACTATCAAAATATAAAGAGGATAATGATTCAAATAATCTATGGTTAAAAGGAAAGTTTCCCAATAATGAAGTCATTGGACAAAAAATCACATCTACTAATGAAGGAGGGACTAAGAGAAAAAATAATCAATCATATAAATGTTCATTAAATAAAGCACAATATTACACAGAAGTTATAGATTATAATAATGGAATGTTTGATGGAAAACATTTCCATTTTCAAAAGAAATGGGTAAAAAAAAAAGATTATGATACTTCTCTAGAAAAAAAGAACAGAATTGGTGATATATCTTTAAAAAAAATAAAATTTAGAAGTTATAAATTTGGAATTGCCATATTATTAGTTTTTTTTCTATTGGGAATAGGATTACCGGTATCCAGTGCATTTGGGCTTTCCGATGGTAGTGTCACAGAAAAAAATGATATTTTATCTTTTCTTGAAAGTACGCTAGGTTTAGGTAGTGAAACAAATGCTTATATATTATTATTTTTAGTAACGTTCATTATGTTAGCAGTCTTGATTATAATAGCTATTTATAAGATCTTAAGAAATAATGAAAAATATCAAAAAATTAAGTTGATGATGGAGTAAAATGAACAAAAAGTAATTTGAATTTTCACACAAATTAATTATTAATAGAATATATTATATGTAATATCTATACTGTTATATACCTTATAGTATTATTTATTATATATATAATTTTATAAATACACATTTGTATAAGGTATCATTTTTGTACGAATATTAATAAATTAAGTTTTTATCTTTTTTGTACATTTAAATGTTTTAATGATTTTCATTTTGTACTATAAATTATTGTTTCAGAATAGATAAATATTATTGCTTAATATATAATGTTGAGTGTTTAAAGTAAATTGTTATTAAATATGTATGTATTGAATCAAAATTAATATATAATATAAAAATTAGTATAATTTAAATTATCTATATTACAATTGATATTCTAATTGAAAAATATTTATGTTCTATTTTTTACCTTGTTCAATTCTAAAATAATTAAAGGTAGACTTGATGAGTAAGTTACTTCGTTGACATTATGTTGAAAATAAAAATGTTTATCTTTGTATATAATCAAACGAAGTGAATGTATTATTCTACATTATGTATATTTTACTCAAAAAAAAAATCATAACTTTTATTATATAAAATAAGTTTTATTAGAAATATATTATATAATATATTTATTACTAAAGTCTTTTTAACAAACTTCTTTTTTTGTTTTTAATGGAAGAATTGGGGAATTATAAATATATAATGAAATAATATTATTTTTTCGAATGGATTATTTATAGTTGTTTACTAATATATATATTCTAAGCAATTAAAATTAAATGAAAAGTTATACTTATTTATTATTTTATTATTGTGACTAGTTCTAACAATAATAGACTTTTGACAAATTTTCTTTAATATGTTTTATATAGAAATATACATATATTAATAATTGTACTATATATTTCTATTATTTTTTAAATATTTAAAGAATATATTAATAAATTAAATTTAAATATATATCAACACAATAATAATTTTCAAGAACAGAAAAATATAGTAGTAAAAGAGGAAAATAATGAAATTATTTTTTATGTTATAAAAAAATGTATCCTCTCCATATTCCATTCAATCTAACAAAATATTCTTATTTCAAATTATATGAAACAAAAAAGAAAAGTTATTTTTTCTTATTCGTATATTTATTCAATGAATTGTCTTCACGAATAATTTAGAAGTTAATATAATTATATAATTATAAAATAAAGTACTTTTAAATAATTATTCTGCTATGGATATTCGATACTTCTTCTTTTATTACATTACTATTTTTAATATAAATAATATAATTATTTTCTCTTTTTATCAAATTTTTTTATTTATAATATTAATATGTCTTTCTTCAATTTTAAAATATGTTTCTTTAAATAAAATAGACATTTTGAAAAAATACAAAATATATTTTGGAATATATTTAAGCATTAATATAATGACATTTACATCAATTTATAATTGTTTTTATATGTTTATGTATGATAATATTGTTTTACAATTATTAGTTTTTAATATATATTTAATATACTCACAATAATTTTAAGAGATTATAGGTAAACTAAAAAATGTATTGGAAATTCATTTAAAAAATATAAAAGAGAACGCTAATATATATTGTGCTTACAATGTATGCTTTATATTGATTAAATATGTATATACTCATTATCTTATGTGGTAAAGCATAAAAGTACTTATTGAAAAGTTTCTTTTGTACGTTATGATACTATACTATAAAAGCAAATCTGTTTTTTTAATGGTAATATAATGTGATAATATCTAAATTCAAATGATTTTATTCACTATCCATGATACTTAGATAACGTTTATATTATTAATTAAAGGTAATTATTTTATAAATAAAATATTATGAATACATAATAATATACGTTTTTTATGCACTATAAGGATAGAATATTAAGAAGAATGGAATATGTATTTAGCTTATGATTTTATTGACCTCTCGTGATAATTATAATAAATAAGAAAAATATATATTTTTTTATTTTAATTATTAATATAATTACTGAATTAATTATATTATCGAAACGTTAAACAAAATGGAGATATAATATTATTTGCTAAATAGATTGAATCAAATAAAAATTTATAATATAATTATTTTTGTGGTATATGGTAACAACAAAAAATTATTACATATAAAAATGTATCTTATACTTTAGCACTATGAGACTAATATTAATTTATATTATAAATATAAAAATAAATAAATATATATATATATACAGTTATAATAGGAAAATAATATGTAAAAGAAAAATATACAGTAATTTTATTAACTAAAATGAAAAATTAAAAGAATTATTCTGTAATTACAAAAACCAAAAAAAAAAAAATTTGAACGTCAAAATATATAAATTATCATTAAAGCGTAAATGAAATGTAAGTCAATATTTTTTATTAACATAACATAATATTAATGAAATTTTAAGTTTAACCAAAAGGGAAAATATAAAAGATATATAATATTTTTTAAAATTTCTACAAAATAATTATATGTTCTTTTATTTCCTTTTTGTTTTAAAAAAATGTTGAAGCATATGAATTTAATACCTTTTAATTTACATATATATTCATATTTAGCTTTTATTTTTTTGATTTCATAAAAATATTTAAAAATTATTATTTTTGCTTTTTTTTATTTTTCAAAATATTAATTTTTCTTCCAACCTTTTTGGAAAATATTAGTATTAATTTATATATAGATATATTTATTAGAATTTTGATACATATATTATATTAGGTATTATATAACTTTATAACTTTATAATAGTTATTATTACCTAAATTAAAATAAGTATATATAATATGAATATTTTTAAGATAACTGTGTTAAAAATTTTACATTTCACATCTAATTTCCTTTTCTATGTTATTCATTAATTAATAAACTTTTATTAATGATCCCTTTAGATTTCGTTAAGTGTATGAAATACGTTTTATAAACACCATCCGATTATACATAAATATCGTTCTATTATTTTTTGGATGTGAATTATGAATTTATATAATGTATTTTTCCAGAATTTAGTAAAATTATTCTACTATGTTCTCGTTATATATGGAATTCTCCGGTGTATCTTCTATTCTTACCCATTTTTCTATTTCCTGTCTAAGACCTTCCCCCCCTGTATAAGCAGGAATTTTTGTATTTTCTGTATTTTCTAAAACATTGCTATTATATTCAATTATTTCTTTTGTAACATCTGATTTTCTCCCTAAGTTTACTTCTGTTGTCCAGTCATTTATGTAACTATCCAAATGTAATCCCTCATTTTCTATAAAATCTTCTTTTTTGCATTCTTCCAATACCATCATGAATACTAGTATACACAATTTTGCTATTAATTTTTTTTTTATATATTTATATAATTCGTCATAACATACCTTCTGCTGTAACTCTTGTGTATTTAGAAGTGAAATATTATTTTTAAATTCTTCATTTACACACTCATCTATCATATTGAGCAATTCTTGTGTCAATTCTTCATCCCATTCCTGTTCCAAGTATCGATCTATAATCATATGATTTTTTGATATCCACTCTCTCCATAAATCCTTTTCTTTTTCTGAAAATGAAATTTTTTGAATTTCAATTGAAAAATTCATTTTTAATTCTTCAGTTTCTTTTATGGAAGCTTTTTCTTTTTTCCATTCATTTTTCAAATAATTAAACCATACTGTTTTTTTTAATTTTTCAGAAATATTTCTATGTTCTTTTATCCATTTATTGCATAAAATTTTTTGTTTTTCAATGTCATTAATACTTTTAGTATTTTCCATTATCAGTTCTCCATTAATCAAATTAGGATATGTTCTATATTCCTCTTCTTCAAACACTTCTAGGCATAACTCTAAAAATTCTCCTTTTTTGTGTTCCCATTCTTCATTTCTGAATTCTTCGAGTACTTCCATATGTACTTCTATAATGGTTTTAAATCTATCCTTTTTTTGCTTTGACGACTTTATATTTTTTATCATATCATGTTCATGTATTTTTAATTTTTTTATGATTTTTTCCTCATCATATATTGTATTTTCTGGATGAACATGCGTTAAAATTTGTTTGTTTTTGTTAGAATGTGAAGGTATTAGTATTCGAAGTAATTTTACTTGTCTTCTTTTTATACTTTTTTTTTTTTTTAATAATCCTATTAAAGCGTACTACAAAAAAGAAAAAAGATGCAGATATTTAAAATAGATTACGGACATAATTGAATGGTTGAAATATTTTTAATACTTATGTTTTATCTAACTTTAATAAAAAAGGAAAATACAATAATAATCATAAAGCTTATTAGAATAGATGATATGCTTGGGCTATGAGCATTTTCTTCTTGACCTGTAGTATGTTCTTAAATATATATATATTATTTAATGTAATTATTAAAAAAATTAAAATAATGGGGAATATTAGTTATACCTGGTGTATTATTGAGAGCAGGGGAAATAAGGGTGCTAGAGACAGGTTCTAATTCTTTAGGAAATGATGCAATAATTCCTTGATCATTGGGTAACATTAGGGTTTCAGTATCTGAAGGAGCTGATACAGATTCTGCCGATGTTCCTGAAGATAATATTTCATGATTTGGTAGAAATATTGATGTAACAACTGGTAGAAGTTCTGCAGAACCTGCTACATTTTGTGTATCTGTAGATTCAATTGATGGTATCTGAACTTGTTCTTGAGGTTCGGATGAAGACTGAGTATGATCTGTATTTATTGCTTCGGTTTGAATTGGAGATATTTGAGAATATTCCTCTTTAGATACAGTTAAATCTTGTTCAGTTGAAGGTTTTTCTTCTTTTTTTATTTCATTGTGCTTAAGTATAGGTGGATCTGAGGTTTCGCACTGAGGAATTTCTTCGAATGTTTTATCATTAAGAACGTTGCAAGAATTATTTGGAAATGGTAATAATGAATTTTCTTTTTGGCATTTTCTATTAATTATATCTGCATTATTTATAAAATGAATCTTCCTATTATTAATCCATGCATTATAAGCCTGAATTTTACTTAAACATGCACTATCACATTTCTTGTTACTACGTTTATCAGTATTAATGCAATTTGGTTTTTTTCTGTTTTTTTCAGAACAGAAATCTTCTGCTTCATATATTAAATTTAAAATATTTTTATTTTCTTCTTCCATAATCATAGGACATATGCCATGTCTAGTTCGCACTTTAAAGTAATTTTGTAACCAGTGCTTTAGTGCTAATTCCCACTTATCTTGTTTTTCAAAATGTAGTGGATTTTTCTTTTTGTTAATTAGATATTCAGCCAATTCTAGGCATACACGCCGGAAATTTTGCTTATTCTTTTCATTTTTCAAGGAATTAGTTTTTTCTTGTACATGTGTTATAATCTTTTTAAATTCAGTTTTTGTAAGGAATCTCAACAAATCATTTCCGAAAATAGGAACATACTAAAAACAAAGAAATTATTAAAAATTATATAAGCTATTATTTTTAAGTTAGATATGTATAAACACTTACTTTATTATAAATTACTTATAAATAAAATTAAGCATCATAAAAAGCAATGAATATTACCGAGGAAAAACAAGAATCCATATGGATTCTAAGTTAATATTGCAGTTTGTTCAATAAAATAATCTGAAATAAAAATACAAATTGGTATCTTTTTATTTATTTCTAGTGTAAATTTAGATTAATATTTTTATATAATAAAAAATTATAAAATAATAATTTTCATAAGAATTTAAGTTTTTCCTATAAAATAATTGAATACATTACTATTTATTTTGTACGCTTCTTATCTGCTTTTACTATATGTTAATATATTATAAATGGAGATGAATTCTAACGATATTTTTGTATCAATGAATAGCAATATATATATTTTTATGAACAAATAATATTCTCTTTATAAACAAAAAGTCAAGATATTAACAATAAAGAAGTACATAAAAGTTATATCAACATGTAATATAAAAGTTAATCTGTAAAAATATTATCAATATATATAATGAATTTTTTTTTTTAATACAAACATATAAATATAAGTATTATTACCTATATTAATGTATTCGATTTTTTCTATTCTTACTTTGTTTTCGGAATATATGATCTGTAAACCAAATAATTATTAGTGCGGATACCATATATATATTTTTTTTTTTTTTCTCTTATTTTTTCTTATTTATTTTTGGTAGAGACCTTTATAGTATTATAATTTTTTTGTTAACTTTTTTAAACATTTATCACATTGTAAGTACGAATCAGAATTAATAATATATAAATTATACTAAATTGTTGCTATTTTTATGGAAAGTACTTATTAAAATGTGACTGTGATACTTAATATTATATTTATATATTTTAATCAAAGTTTCTTTATTTCTGGTATATATTATTCAGTAGAATAATCTTAATAAAGTATATTTTATTAAAGATTTATTTTCTTTTTTATGGGATAAATATCACTTTTATAGAAGAATCATTTTATTCAGACAATATTTTAATTAACGAAAAGTATATTTTGGTGTAATAATTAATAAAAATATGCTTGGCTACTTATTATAACCGTGAAATATAATTAATAAATAATTACAACAAAATAATTTATAATATATTGTTGAAGAAATGTAAAATATATTATAATTTTGTAATAAAAAATATTAAAATAATAACTGAATGTAAATAGAGTAATATATTAAATTACATTAAAAAAAAAATAATAAAGCTTTGTAATTATTTTTCATTAATTTTTGATAGATATATTCTAATAAGTAGATTAAAAATACATTATATACTTTTTTGATTGTTTATACATTTAACCATCATAAAATAAATTTTTTTTTATAACAAATATTTATTTAGTATACAAAATAAAAAAAATTGTATATTATTTATAATTCTTTTTATGACGCGCATAATCACATTAAATTACAGAAAAGTTTTAACTTATAACCAACAACATAGGTTATTATATTAATACGTACATATATTATTACATATTCTAATGTTTCCTTTGAAATAAGTACATATTAGATAAAGAACGATCGGAAGATTAAACAAAAATATACTAATTATAAATTTCTGTTACTGATTAACTTAGATATAAAATTACGTTATTATGGTTATTTTGAATAAATAATTTATAATAATGAGTTATATATTAAATTAATTTTATGCTTTAATGTATTTATATAGAATTTATTTGTTCAATGTTCTGTTCTTTTTATTTTAATATCATATATTTTTTTCAATTTATTTTTTTAAATATATTAATAACTGTATATAGTAGAATATACATAAAAATAACTTATTATGTTTTAAAATAAATTTCATTTATATTTCCGTTTTTGAATATATTTTATAAATATATGTAAATATAATTTATATAGTGAGCATATAATTGTGAAATAATTTGGAAACAAAAAATAGTATATGATTCTTTGAAACACTTGAAATTATTTCAATAAAAAATACGTAAATTTAGTTTTAAAATATTTACAAAAAAATATTTTTTTTCTTTGTTTATGTATTTTTAATTATATTTTTCATTATATAATTAGAATTTTTTTATAGTACTTGAATTTATATATTATTTTTGATTTATTTAAAAATAATACAAAATAAATAACAATTCATATGAATTAATGAAGTTTTCTTCATAATATTATGAATATGCTGCTTGAATTTTTATTTAAAGTTAATATTTAATATAATAACATTTATATCTTCATGTAAAATATTAAAACAATATAAGCTAGTAGAAATGCTAAATGAATAAAATGTATAATAGCTTATAAGTGGAAACATATGTAAAAGTAGATGTACATAGACAAATGGACATATTAAAATAATAATTTATAGTTTTTTTTATTTAATATATACAAAAATACAATAAAAAAGTTTTAGTATCTATTATTATAAAATGATACTTATGTATTTAAATTTATAGTTCATGTTATTCAATGTGGAGTTAATAATTCTTAACATATTTTTATAGTATAAACTGTTTTAAATAATAATACACCTTAAAAATAAAATAAAAAAGTTTATTTTTATGTTAATTAGGACTTAATTTTACTAATATATATTTATTTATGCATATAACTATATAGTCTTATCATATTATAAAGCAAACTTATTATAGTAAGTATTTTAACGAAAAATAAATAAGATAAATTTATAAAGAATAATGCAATATAAAATATGTGATATTATTTTAATAATTTAATTAGTGTCATATCATTTTATTGATATAAGTAAGATTTTTTTATGTATAATTTATTCTTCATAAAATTCTATTGTTCTAGTATGCATATTTCAAATTTTGTGGTCTCTAATATATAGCATATCTAGTAATTTAATTATCTTAGTGTAAAAATTATTATTTATGTAAAAATAGTAAATTAACAGAAGACATGTTGTTAATATTGAGAATTATTATTTGATTTTAATTATACTTTTTCTTATTTACTACATCTACTAAGAATATTACGTTTATTAAATTATTAATTTGTACTTTTTGCTATATGTCTATTCATATAATAAATATTATATATACTAAGAATTTTAATGTTAAGGAATTATTGGATATTGGTTATTCAGTTAAAATTAATTCTCGTTTATATTTCTATGTCTGTATTACCCACAAATTTGAGTAAAATATTTATCTTTAATTTCAAATATTTTCTTTTTTTTACGTTGTTAAATCTTTTACATGGACATTAATATAAAAAAAGTTTATAGTTATATTAAAATAACACTCATATTCTATTACATTTATAGTGCCATTATTAAAAAAAATTGTTGTAATCATTTTTTTTAAAATTTTTTTTAATATATATTTCTATTAAATTGTTTGGGTTTTTTTTTTATATGCACCAAGATGTATATACTGAAAACGTGCAGACTATAATTTTGTAGAATAAATGTTATGTATTACTTTATGTTAATCGAAAATGAACTATTTTTTTCAGAATAATTTATCTATATTTGGGTATTTCTTTCATACACATATTTTTATATTTTCTTATTAAAGCTCTAAAGCTCAAATCAAAGTACAAGTCATGTAATCTAGTATTAATTAATTGCATTTTTGTATGTACAACATCATTTTAACAGGAATTTCTTGTAGTAAGGTATTAGACATATCATGTAGAACATTCAGATTTTTGAATAAATTAATTTGTAGTACTAGAAAAAGGGAAACATGAAGAATAATACCTGAATATTAATGTAATTAATGAAAATAAAAATATAATTTCATACAACATAATTTAAGATGCTGTTTTTTTTTCTGCTAGTAAACATACAAATAATAATTTTACTGAAATTGTATAACTTAGAGATCCATTACCTTCATGTAGTTCATTAATATATTTTAAGAGATGTATTCTTATGTGCTGCAACATATGATATTTACGAATGTGATATTTATTATTAAAGTTTTCCAGTTGTGTACAAAATTTATTGCATTAAGTATAACATATTTATTTAAATGACTATTACATAGTCAATTATATTTTTTAGCATAAGAGCGACGGCTACAATTATGTATGAAATATGGAAAGGTTTTAGAGATAGTGAAACAAATAATTTGTATTAGATATATAAAAAAGTGAAAGTTTTCAACAATTTTATATTAGTGGAAATTTAGAAATAATAATCTCTTTATGTAAATTATATATTAAACCATATAAATAATACAGTACATTCGATAAAAATTAGATTCTTAAATGAATATACCATTTGGAGGGGATATTGGAACGTGTAACTAGTATATCTATGGAAATCATATTTTGTGAAATGAAATTTAATATTACTTTTTATTTATCATGTTATTTTGTTCGTATTAAATATTATTAATATTATTAAATAAATATAAAAATGATATAACTTGAAAAGTATATAAAATTTATTGATATATATATAAAGATAATCAATGTAAGTATACATGCTCAATAAGGGAAAAATTAAATATTTCAATGTAAATTAAAGCATTTGCGTATGACTTCTTAATTTATAAGACATAAATAATTTAGATAAATATAAAAATTTTTTTTTAAAATATATTAAAAAATATTTTGGAATAACTTGTGTTACTAACATTGAAGAGAATTAAACTTAAGTAAGTATACAGAAGAATTTTTTATACAGTGCACTTATTTTAAATAATTTATTTTACAATTTTTATATATACGATATTATAAAAATTTTAAGTAGATTAAAGAGAATTATAAATGGAAACTTTAATCAATAATATGAGTATTATATATTCATATTGTTTAAAATACTACGATAACCTAAATAAGACTATTCATGAATGTTATAACGAAGTTAGTATATGAGAAAAAGCAATAAATATATAATAATATTAATTTCTGTATTTTTTAATTTGTTTTTTCGGTAACTTAAATAAATTATTTTAGGGTTACCTATTTTTTTCATATTTTTAACTATTCACATGGTATCGTGAAATTTTTGATGGAAAAAATGATATAAATCTAAATTTCGGATGGTTACGATAATATATAATATATATAATATTCTTATAATTATAATTCATATGGTTACAATACGTTATTAAAGAGATTTTATTGGCATATTATGTTTACTACTGAAAAGTATTTTTAATAAAATATTCTTTATTTATATATATATGTAGATTTATGATGATGTAACTGTAAAATATGTTACTGGAACTAAGTCCTTAAAAAAAAAACAAAAAAAAAGATATATATATTCGTTATAAAATTATAAATAGAACAATTACTAAATCTTATATTATAGTAGACTATATTGTTATTCATTCTTATTTGTTATGTACTCATTATGTCCTGCAATTTAATTGTAAATTTTACTTATTTGATATGTTTTTAAATTAATATGCAATATTTCTGTATTAATTTTATTTTTAATTTGTTTTCTTATTCTTTTAAAAATTTTCGCATTTATATATATTTAATTAAAAAATATATACGATGATTAAAGGAAAAACGTTTCATTTAGATTTAATAACATAAATTAAATATAATTAATATTATAATTTTTAAAAATGATTATACAAAAATAAAAATTCAGTCATCCTTTTGTTTTGAAATATAAATTTTTTCATATATTAGATAGTAGAGTATAAATTAGATTATTTAAATACAATATAACCTCTAAATGATTTTATAAACTTACGGAGAAACTAAAGTATTTATCATAATTTTTATTACATAAATATTATTTTTTTTCATTTTTTATTATTATATTATTTTAATAATTTACATTTTATTGTAAGTTACTACCTTTTTCAGAGTATAATATTTATTAAATTAAAATTAATAGTGGAGTAATATTTTTATGATTTGCACTTGTTGTATTAACTTATAGAACAATGTATGATCTATATTCTATACGTTCAATATTCTATGTATACTCAATAACTCAAAATAATAGGAAACCTCATATTCTTACTTTGATTATTATGAAACTTATTCAAAAAAATACTACATAATAATTGCACTTAATTAAATAATGAAATAATATATTTAGAATATTTATAAATGGATTCGAATTATTTTATTCAAATGAAAATTAATTTTTTTTTTATAATAATATTAAGATACACATAATATAATATATTTTTAAAGTTATGTTTCTTTGTATATATTGTAAAAACAATAACAACTATATACATTTTGTTACATACTTACAAAGGAATAATAAAAAATTTTTTTTGAGTAAAAATTTTATTTATTAGTAGAAATATGTTATATAATTTAAAATTTTCTCTTTACTAATTATATCAGTATAATAAAAATCTACATAATGGAAAAGCCAAAGAAGTTATTCATATTTACTGAAATTTTTTTTTTTATAATTTCAACTTGGATTCTAAATTTTGAAAATTATATAGTATTAGAATATTATTTTAATTTATATGTATTTTTTATATATTTTGTTCTTTTTTTTTAATACGAACTTTTAAAAATATATTTTTTTTTAATTAAAAAAATCCTTTCTTTTCTTATTTAGATTTCATTTAACAAAATATTGGATGTGAACTATAACCTTGATAAGAAATTAGACATAAAGAATTACAGATTACTAGCAAAATATAAACAGAGCAAGGATTCAAATAGTGCAAGTTTAAAAGATGATATACCTAATAATAGAGGTTATTCTCAAAGAGATATATTTAATAAAGTAGAAGACCCAATGAAGCGCAAAAAATCAAATAGAAGTTCACTGAATAAGGAGAAATATTATACAGAAGTAATAAATCATAATAAAGGAATGTTTGATGGAAAACATTTCCATTTTGAAAAAAAGTGGATCAAAAAAAAAGATTATGATTATTTTCTTGAAAAAAACAGGAGAATTGGTGATATAAGTTTAAAAAAAATAAAATTTAGGAATTACAAATTTGGAGTTGCTATACTTTTTCTTTTTTTCGTGTTGGGAATAGGATACCCCATATTACAAGGATTAGGCTACTTAAAAACTGCTGCGGAAAAGATCATGGAATCAATAAAAAGCGCTTTTAAGTTAAATGACAATATCCCAGTACCATCCTATACTTATCCATTATTATTTTCTATACTTCTTTTTATATTAGCTATTATAATAGTAGTAGGAATTACAAAGATCTTAATAAATAATGAAAAATATAAAAAAATTAAGTTGATGACTGAGTAAAATGAATAATATGGAATATATATTATTCTATCAAGAAGTCTTCAATATGAAATCATATATGTAAGATTCTTAGTGGTATATTATTAATAAGCCTACCTGGAATTGTCATAATGTTACGAATGTACGTTTGCATACCTAGTTTTTTATTTAACAACAAAAAAAAATTATGTTTTTCTTTTGTTTGGGGATTTTAATGTTCTTATGTTTATAAATGTGTATACTATATTATTATATAAGTCGCATTAAATATATATAACCTAATGCTTATATTTATGTAGTTAAATATATTTCTATGGAAAATATATATTTGTTTTTTAAGGCAAATATAGAATATTATAATTCATATATATTTATAGAACTGTGACAAAAGGATTAGTAATAAAAAGTGATGCTTTCTATTTTTAACCTTCTATTACAATAAAATTATTATTTGTTCATTATATGAATTAATATGTTTCATTATATTAAAATTAACCACAAGTATATCTTGTTTAGAATTTTATAAAATGTAGTGAATGAATTTTTTTGAAGTGATATTTATATATACATATATTTTTTTTTTTTAAAATTAAAATGTTATTCTATAAAATAAATTCATGAGTAATGTGAAAGAAGAAACCTTATTTGTAAAGATATTTTTATCAGATATAATTCTGTTTTCATCATATAAATGTGAAATTATAAATATATAATAATATAATATCCTTTCTATTTATAGAATATATTAAAATATTTTCTAAATTATATATCCTGAATTTTTACAATTATATGAAAATTTATACGTATATATCCCTGTACAAGTATGCTACATTGTGGTGTTAATTAAATTTTACATAATTATCAATACATATGTATTATAGTGAATATTTATAAATAAATATACTATATATTGTTATCATTTTCTATATTAGTATAGGACTAAAATAAGAAAATACATTTAATCATATATGAATACATAGCATATATAAATATTTTAATTTTTTCTTTGACATAATTGTAAATATCAAAAAATGTGATATATAAATAAAATTTTAATTTTCATCAATATTTCAAAAATAAATATTTTTTTTTCTGTTTTTTTTAATTATTTGTGGGTATTTATTTACGTATTTTAGTTGTAATTTATTGTTTTCAATAAATATATTATTTAAAATTTAATATTATTTTAAATATACATAAAAATATAAATAGATTATATTGGCAGTTACTAATTCATTCATATTTATAGCAATAATAGTTTAAATAAATTAAAAAAAAAGCCAATTTTGTTTTATGCATATAAACCTTAAATACAGGTTTATTTTTTTACTTTACGGATAATAAGTTGTTAACATGTATAATTGTAATTTTAATCTTAGTAGTAACAGTATGCAGAGTATTACTAGATTTATTTATTTGTTTAGTGTTAAATAAATAGGGAAATAACAATATTTATTATTTCATTACAATAATTTCGTCGTTGTTTATACACTTTTATTTATAGGCTTATTCTAAATAACTGTGATAATGTACATTGATGAAAAAAGTGATATCAATATACGTTAATGTCAAAATTAAGATTATGAATTAATGAAGTATATTACGGTAATAATATTTTTTAATACAAGATTTACAATATTTTTAATTTTTATTATATTATAATATATTGATACGTGAAAATGCATATGTAAGTATAAATTATACAATAAATAAATCCGTAAATTTTAAAACATCTTATACTTATATAATAATATAAATTAAACTTAAATTTGTGATTTTCTAAAATTGTTATACAATAATAAAAAATTATAATTTATTCATATTTAAAATATATATTGTTGTGTATATATGGTAATATGATATAAATTCCATTTTTTAAAAATATTATATAATATTAATGAATAAAAGTGCTATAATTAAAATATTATAAAATATTTTACACAATATTTTTAATAGCATTCATTATACCATTATAATAATTAATATTATTTGACTATAGTAACTTGTTTTTAAAAAATATAATGTTAATTAGTAACAGAAAAACATCATTAAAAAATGTTACTATAATCTGAATAAACAAAGCAAAAAATTATCTATATTCTCTACATTCTATATATTCCATGATATATATAAACTCAATATAGACAATGATTAAGAAAATTTATATATTTTTTATTTTATTTCTATAAGGATAATAAAAGAGTTACTTAGGTAATATAATATATTAAATAATTACTTTTTGTAATTTGAATAATTATAAATAAATGTATATTATTTCATTTTAATGATAATTCGACTATTTAAAATAAAATTAATATAACACTTATATAAAAAAAAGATATATTTACTTATCTTTGTTGTACAAAGAATTTGAATTATATAATTTTTATTATTATTGCACAAAAAATATTAAAAACAATTTATAAGGATAAGTATAGCTTCCATTATCCTTAGAATTGTATTATATTATAATTAATATTTTGCTTAGTACCTTGAAATATTATAAATATAAATTATGGAAAAAAATATTAAGTCACTCTTATTTATTAATGTTGCTTCTTTTATCTTTTTAATTTGTATATGGAATTTCACCAATGATATGGTATGATAATAATATTTAAG
Source organism: Plasmodium malariae (assembly GCF_900090045.1). Taxonomy (NCBI): domain Eukaryota; phylum Apicomplexa; class Aconoidasida; order Haemosporida; family Plasmodiidae; genus Plasmodium; species Plasmodium malariae. The sequence continues at coordinate 22,021 of NC_041781.1, read as the reverse complement.
ATTATTTGTATTATACAATTTCTCTGCGCTTTATTTTCATTTACATTTTTTTTTAGTAAGAAATTATATATATCTTAAATAATATATATTTGCGTTGTTTTTCTAGTGTTTGCTTAATAAATGTTTGGATGAGTACCGTAATCATGATAAAAAATTATGTAGAAAAACATTCCGATTACTAGCAAACTGTAAAGGAGATAATTATTCAGCTATGATAGGATTAAAAAAAGAGATGCCAAATAATACTGTGAAGGAAAAAAAGGACATCTATATTTATGAGAATGAATCTAAAAAGGAAATGAAACAAACAAATAGAAATTTATTAAGTACATATGTAGAGAACAAACAAGATATGAAAAATAAATCATGTATATTTGAAACAAGAAAATATTCTCGTTTGGAAAAAAAAATATTCAAAGAACTTGATTATGAATATTTCCTTAAAAATAACAGAACTATTAGTGATAAGTTGTACAAAAAAATAATGAGAAAAAAATGCGGAAAGCGATTTTCTTTACCTTTATTATTGTTATCGTTATTATTAGTATCACTCATTTTAGATTTATCTTGTGGTTTTGGACTTGTACGAGGATTGTATGAGGTAATATTTCATTTTTCGTCTCCAGTTTCAACAACATTCGGGACTAGAGTAAATATAGTTATTTCTCCGATCATACGATCTTTATATGATTCTTTGACTAATTCTCCTTTTAAATGGTTGTTCGATAATATAGTGTATATAGAAGAGAAAAAGCGGCATGTGAACTATTGTGTATCAAATTTTTTTTCCTTCATAATATATGTCATACCATTTATTATATTAGGTGTCACACTCATATTAGCGCTAGTTTATTATCATAAAAAAGTTAAAAAATTTGAAAAAATTAAGTTCAGAAAAAGATAAAATAAATATTGAGGAACATGTTTCCTTTCATAATAAAAATAACCACCACGAATTGATATTCATAATATGTATAGTGATATGCCTATTAAAACGCCCTTAATCTTTTAATATTTATGTGTGAGATTACATATATGTGACATTTTTTGATAAACATCTTTAAAACAAATACGTTTACAATTTTTTTTTGTATTTGTATTCTTTAAGGTTTTTAATTATTTAGTTTAAGTTATCATTTCAGTTTAATTGCATACTATGAACTAATATATATTTTTGTGTTTTGGATAGATTTTTTTGAAATATATGCGCTCGAGTGTTATAATAAATATTTATTAAAACAATTAATATATTATTACACATTCTTTTTATTAATTCATATATGTATTATAAATAATACTAAACTCTATTTTCTTATCTTATTATAACGTGAAATGTTTATTTGTTTATTTATTTAGTAATTTTTTTTAATTATTTTTAAATTAAAAAGCAATATGTCCTGTTTTATGATTAATGCTTCAAAGAGAAAGTACTTTTTTAGAATGTTATATATATATATTTATATATATATATACATATTATATATAAAATAACTTAGTATATATTATTCTATAGTAAATATTTTATGAGGAATATATTACAAAACAAGTTCAATGTAAAATTATTTTTAACACATATTAAGATATTTATGCATATTATAAAAGTTTAAATATAAATATACAATAAAATGATATCTTTATTAAATATGGAATATTTATAACAATTCGATAACGTTTCATTTCTAGATCTCTGCAAATAAATGAAAAGTTAAATTAATTTATCATTTTATAATTGTATTTAGTTGCGCTGTTGATTCAATATTGTAAGGATCAAATAAATATATACTATATTGAAATTATATAAATATATATACTATATACTTATTTTATTTTTTACATTATTAAAATATTGAATTATTTAATTAAGAATAATCACATATTAATGGAGAATATACAAAAATGGTTTATTTTTTTTCCATAATGGTAAAATTTTAAGTGCATTTATATATAGATATAAATATCTAAATTATCGTGAACAATAATAAAAAATATATACATTTCTGAAATAATACAATTATATTTATATATATATATATATATATATATATATATATATATATATATATATATATATTCTATGTTTTGCAGTTGCCTATGTATATTAAGAAAAAACATACTATTATTTTTTAGATGTATATATATATATTATATTAAAAATTAATAAATTTATTAAATTAATAAATATTTATTAAACAAAATAAAAATGATCTGAATAATTTTAGTATAAACATTTTATAGATATGTAAAATTGTTTTCATATGTTTATTTTAATAATATGTATTAAAAGTTTATTCTACTTTTTTTAATATGCCAAACTAGGTAAGTGTAATATATTAGGTTTCTCATGAAAGGATTATGCAAGATATATTTATTTGTAAAAATAATTTTTTAATTGATTCAAATGAAAATTTTAATGCAGTATTAATATACGTCCTTATTTGGAAATCTAAATGAACTTCAAAATGTATTATTTAATCAATTAAATAAAGAATTTATATACATTTTTATCTGAGAAATATGCTTAGAACCACAAGAAAATGAAAAAAACATACATAGATATAAGCCCATTGAAGAGTTAAAAATACTGCTAATTTTAAAAAAGTAATATATATTTTTTTTTATTGTTATGATTAAATATTAATATAATTTGTTAACACATTTTATTTCACGTAAATAACACGTATATGAGTAGATATATGGAAAAATTATATTGTGAAGATATGTTTTTTTTTTTTTTTTAAATATATAAATATTTTTACTTTACGAATAAAAATAATTAAGTAAAAATAAAAAAATTAAGAAGATGAATATAAATACTTTTCATCTAGAAATATTACTATGAATAAAATTTTATTAAATATTGAAATTTTCAAAAATTATGATATAAAAATATAAAGGAATACCTTATTTACTTGTAGAATACGTATCCTTTAATAGATTATGTAGTACAATATAAATTTGACTTTTTAAAAGCATTATACTCACTATCAAATTGCATTCTCTTAAGTAGGAACCAAAGCATGAGTTACAGTTAACATAGTATAATATGTTTTTTTTTCTTTTGTTATTATTATTATATAAATATAATAATTTATATTATATTAATAATATTACGTTAGTCCAAAATACTTATTTATAAAATTATAATTATTTAAAGAAATGTGTTCTTAAAATTATTAATGATTATCTTAATAAAGAGAGGAATATATTACATATATATTTTCTACATTCTATATAGTACATAAATTGAATATTTACATATTATAAGAAATCACATCTTTATATCCTAATTTTTTCTGTATATAAAAAATAAAAGAATTATTTAACTAGTGCATCGTGTTAAAAAAAAAAATTGCATATTTGAAATATTAATGAATCAAAGAAAATTATTTCTTTTAATTGAAGTGAGTTTTTTTTTTTAATAATATTATAATGAAAATTATATAACATATTTTTAATCTTATTTTACTTTGTATTTGTGGTAAAATTAATTATTGCTAATATATTTTCCTAAATATTTATTAATAAATAATAAAAATAATACTTTAAATATATATTTCATTGTTCATTATTAGAAATATATTATATCATTATTAATTTTTTCCTTTGTACATTAGAATATTAAAGATTTACATAATGGAACAAAAAATTAAATCAATCATACGTATTAAAATTGCTTTGTTTATCCTCTTAACGTGGATATGCTATTTTAACTATGTCAGGGTATGCTGATATTATTTAATTGTATTCGATTTATTAGAATATTTTTTATTTTAGTTTTATGAACAATACTTTTTAGGTTTACTTTATTTGCCCTTTTAAATAAAATATATTTATATTAAAAATTTTTTTTTCACAGAGCACTTTTAATACATTCTCAGACAATAAGTGCATACATAATACAAAATTAATTATATTTAATTATCGAATACTAGGAAAATATAAAAATGATAATGATTCGCAAATTGTGGGGTTAAAAGAAAACACATCAATCAATGCAGAATACGGAAAAAAATATATGTTTAAGAAGAAAAATGGGAGCAAACGAAAAAACGAAAAATCTAATAGAAAATTATTAAATAAGGCTCATTATTATACCGAAGTTATAGATTATAATAATGGAATATTTGATGGGAAAAATTTCCATTTTGAAAAAAAATGGTTAAGGAAAAAAGATTATGATGATTCTCTAGAAAAACAAAGGAGAATTGCTCATATATCTTTAAAAAAAATAAAATTTAGAAGTTACGGATTTGCAGTTGTTATATTTTTTCTTTTTTTCTTGTTTGGAATAGGAATGCCCATATTACATGGGTTAGGGCCCTTGAAAGATATGTTGGAATCTGTAGAAAAATTAATAGTTGATAAAAAACATTACTTTTATCTAATGTTATTTGCTTCAATTATTATAGTGTTAGGGGTAACACTTATAATGACGATTCCTAAGATCTTAAGAAATAATGAAAAATATAGAAGAATTAAGTTAATGAATGAGTAAAATGTATATTAAGTTGTATGTATTTTTCTCAAAGCAATTTGTCAATATGAAGTAATATGTGAAATATATATAGTAATACATTTTTATAAAGTATACTTATAATTTCTATAATTATATAAATATACGATTATAAAATTTATCGTTTCTGCATACAACAGGACTGTAAATATATACTTACACTTTCCGTGAATTTGAATGTTTTAATATTTTTAAATGTATGTTATAAATTATCGTTTCTTCTTACCTATATATTATTAATTTTTATATACAATTTTTTTATATAAATACACTTTCATGAAAGATGTATATATGTTTTTTGAAATAAATATGTATAGCATAATTTCTATAATTATATTTATGACGTGTTCCTATTTATATTGTAACTATAAATAGTACTTTATATATATATTTTTTGATTTTTCTTTTTGTAGACAAACTGAACATTTGTTGTTATAATTAGAAAAATATTTAACTAACCTTATATTAAAAATAGATTTCTCTTATATAGTACATGATAAAACGAACTGAATAATGTTCCATTGTATCGACATATATGTATATATATTTCTTAAACATAAATGGAAATTTTATGTTTATTCTACAAAATAAAATTTATAATGAATAAATTGTGACACATGTATTTTTAAAATCCATATTAACATGAATTTAATTCTTTTTTCAAAATTTACATATAATATTATAAATATGATATAAAATAATATTATTTTTAAATTATGTTCTTAGTTCAGGGATTACGGTTAATATTATAATATTACTTTTGTTTTTATTATATTGTATTAGCTAGTGTACATTATTAAGTATAAAATTAATGCCTTTTTATAAGAACCATATAAACTTCAAAAATATAAAAAATTGAACTGTTCTTTTATTTATCTATGTAAAAAAACGTATTACAAAAATAATTTAAATGTTAAAAAAGTTTTTTATTTTGTAGAAGGGCTTTTTTTATTTAAATCTTATATTTTTAATATATAATTTAAAGAGCTTATTTTATTAATTAAATTATTTTTTTATAAAAAATAAATTAATAAAAAGCTCAATTCGTATTTGAATTAAGTAAATGTTTTTCATATATCAATTATGTTAATGATATTGGAAGTTGTTATTACATAAATATGTTAGTAGTGAAAAGATATTTTATAATTGTTATAATATATTTTTATATGTATTATATATTGAAGTTAGTAATTTAAATATATATATATATAGTTTACCAAATTATTACAATAAAATTAAAAACACTGATTAAAAAATGAAACAAAATATATAGTTTCTTTTTATGTATTAGAAGTATAAATGACGTGATTTGCACTTCATTCCGTAATAAATTTATGATTACTATAAACAAATGATAATGAAAAATAATGTTGAATATCTACATATTATAAAAAATTTTGAATTTATAATTTTTATATGAAAATGTTAATATTTCTGTATGCCGGTATAATTTCAATATTACCAATTTTTTATTTAATTATTTTATTTTTCATATCAAGTACAATGTGAAAAACCTTATATCTAATTAACAATTAATATTAATGTATATAGTAATATCCATGGATATACATAATTACCTGTGAAAATTAAATATAGTAAGTAATCTGAAATTTCTAATTTACAAATTGTTGCATCAACTGAAATTTTTATGTGATCATTAATGGAAATTCCTTATTTTAAAATAGCACATGCTTAGCAATGTAAAGTTAAGGTGCTCTATAGAGACAATAAAAATGAAATTCTATGAGAATCCTCAAGAAAAGAAGAATTATCTTTAATATTTCTTATTCCTCACATATTAATATATTTCTTGTTATTATAATTATGGGAATATTTGTCGTACTTTTCCTTTTATATAAAGTAAATAAAAATGAAATATAAAAACATATATACACTATGTTACTATTATAGATTACTATATGGTAAAATTTTTAATTATACAATAATTTCATATATGCTTTTTGTTTATTATATATATCCATTTTGTTTAATCCCTTGTAATTTTACATATATAAAATTGTGTTAAAGGTGAACAAAAAAACTAAGAATAATTCTCGAGTAGAACATATTTATGAATTGACAATTAATGGGAAACTCTCTTCCTACTCAAATTTTAGTAACAGTAAGATCCATGTTTCTTTTCTTCATGTATAAATGTCTTGTCTTTAATGTAAAATATAATATATCAGTTGAAGGCTAGAACGTCAAAATCGTTGAATACTAGTATAAATTTTTAATTGTATTTAATTGAAATAGATTAACTAATAATAATAATTATAAATAAAATATATATATTTTTTTTATTTTTTGAATAATATTGATTTGTATATATACATTTGTAGATAGTATAAAAAATTATCCTTATTAAATAAAGATTATTTATAACTGTTTACCAAATTATATATTATGTATCTAAGCAATTAAAAGGAAGATTAGGAATTATTTATTATTAATCTTAATTTTGGCGTTAATTAACTTATGATATGACTAATTTAATATATATTATATTGAAAACTTATCAATAAATGAAATATATATTCTTTTTTATTTTTGACATTATTATAATATTAAATAGCTCATTTAGATTCAAACATTTTCTAACAGGTAATATGTGTCACTATTTTTTTTCCCTCTTACATAATAATAAAATTTTAAATATTTATATATATCTGTAAAAAGATAAATTGACATTATTGGTAATGAATAAATATATTTTATATCAACAAATATAAAATAATATGTAAGTATTTTTATATATGTATTTCCTATTTTTAATATATTCAGATATATAAAAGAGCTAATATGGCGTTAAAAATATAAATAAGTATATATAATTTATGATAAAAATTAATAATACATTCATATATTCAAGGATCATTTTTTAAATAAAATAAAATTAAAAAAAATATATTATTTATTTTTGTATGATTCATAGTTAGATAACATTTTATTTTTTAACTACATAAGTTTTAATTAACTTAATACAAATATTACCATATTTTTTATATAAGATTTAGCTCAATATATATATAACGTATATGATAACGTATACGAATATTTTGGTAGTTATAACAATGGATAAATTTATTTTATTAAATCCATAATCTTCTGGATTAAAATGAAAATTAGAATACCTATTTAATATGCATGTTATTTATCACATTTATTTGCAATTATAAAGTGCTTTTTAGGCAGTGTAATATCACATGTATATTTATTTGTTTTCAAAAATATACTAAAGAGATGGAGAACATTAGTATAATATATACGAAAAATTATGGGTATAGAAAGTGAACAGATTGCCAATAGAAATTTTAATAAAAATATGTTTATGTGTATGCTTGTTTTCTAGAATTAAGGATTACATTAGTTTATTAAAATATTTCCTTGTGTTTATTTAATATATATGTTTAAGTAAAATAATTATATAATGATAATATATTTTTTTTAGTTCAGTTTGTAAGATATAAAAAAAGGAATGGGATAAAAAATAGAAAAATAGTAAGTTAAGCTATTTGATAATGTTACATATTTAGGTGTATAAAGAAAATAAGATAAGTAAATATTATGTTTAAATATAATGTATAACATTATGTAAGTTATATCATTAGTTATATATTCAAACATAAGTATCCATGGTAATATGTACTAAAAATATAAATATATTTTAATTTTTTTTTTTGTTTTTTCCATTTCAAGTCAATTATGTCTTAATTTTCATTAAGCCACAAATATTTATTAATACGTTTAATAAGAAATACACTTTTTATATGGAAACAATTGAAAAATACAGTTAAATTAAAGGGAAAATAACTCTGGAAGCTAGAAAATAGAGAAATATTACAAAAGTGTTGTTTAATATACATTATAAGTTAAATATGTATCTTAACAATTATATAATGAATAGGAAAATTATGGTAATAAAAAATTTTTATAGAATTAATAATATTTATTTATCATGTAATTAATATTATTTTTTAAAGTTGTTAATTTTTCATTTACTTGTATATATATAATGTACATGAAGATAAAAGTGTGTAATAAATTTCTTCTTTACTGAAAGAATACATGTGTAAAAATAATAAAACTTTATGAGTATATATATGTTTAAAAAAGCAATTCAAGTTGAATAATTCACTATAAAAAAAAAAAAACAATTTTTTTATGAATCCTGACCTTGTAAAGTTTTTAATTTTTCCATGTTATTATTTAACGTATATATATATATATATATGTACTTTTATTTCTATTTTAACTTTTTTTTTATTTTTTGAATTATATACCTATATATTCAAAACGTTCTTTATCTAACTTTATTGTTCTTTCTGTACATTACTGGACTTTCTCTTTTTTCTTTTTTTTTATATTAATACCTTAAAAAATAAAATAAGGAAATAAAAAAGTATTATATTTCAATGGACTTGTTTCGTGTATGAATTTTTAAAAATATAAAAAAGTAGAATTTACGTTTTTCCATTGAGACAATGTCGCTGAATTGAGAACATAACATTGGTTTTCAATAAAATTGGTTTTGATATATATAGTTGTAAAAATTATTATATGTTCTTTGCCAAATGCATTATTCTTCATTATAGAATTATGAATAAACTGAATATGATTGAAGAAATTTTAAAAAAAAGAAAAAGTATTAATTGTTATAATTATAATTACACATATGTATGCATTGGCAATGTGAATATCAAGAATATCATGCTTGCTATTATTTAGGTTACATATATCTTAATCAATAAGACATAATCATCGTGAAAAAATGTTAAGATGAAAAATAATTGAACGGAGGATACAAAAATGATGTATTACAAGGCCATAAATATGTAACATTAAAATAATTGAAAATTAGAAAAATAAGATGAATAAAAACAACATAAAGTTTGATTAGAAATGAAACCAAATATATAAGTAAAAGAAAATTATAAAACAATTTTTCTCTCTTTTTTTCTAGTTCGTGTAGAAATAATAAAGGTATAAAAAAAGTAGATGGACATACATATAAATGTTTAATGTAAAAGAGTTAAAAAAATAAAAAAAAAGGAAATGTCACTGTTTACAAACTTTTTTTAATTTATTATTTTTTCCTTTATATTATATGAAAAAGCTAAAAGAAAATGTAATGTATCTGTCATAATGTATTTTCTTAGAAATTGGAGATAAAAGAAATGAAAAAAATTATTTTCAAGGAATTTAAATGTATTTCACATGATACTATGTACCTATATTGGCGAACATGTGCATATGTACATGAGTATATATGGATAAATATGCGTATATTCCATACGTTAATATGCCCATTTACATATATGCACTTATATGCATTCCTATATTACATAAAATGCATATTTTTTTTTTTGTACATGGTGCAATGCTTTGATTTATTTGGTCATATTATTAAAAGTGTTCATGGAAATATTTTCCTATGCACAGAATGCATTTGATGAAATTTGAACAAATAAACAAAATAAAATTCATTTTATATGGCATGCTTAATCTAGTTTCTCCTATGATTGAGTTTTATACATATATGTGTAAATTTTTTATATATTATTGTTTCCATCAGAAAAATAATTTTATAATGACTTTAATGAGCACTTAAATCATTTAAAGAAAAACAAAACCAATAATATATCTATAGCTGGAATATAATTGTATATATATATAACTAAAATATTTAGAAGACAGAATCGTGTGCATATGTATGTACGTTAAAAAAAATATCATTATCTATAAGTGAATGCATAATTATCCTTATAACAAGCGTATGTAAATATAAAATTGTTTTTTTCATGTACTTTCATTAACTGTGATGCCTTTTTATATGGAATATTCACTAAAGAATATACATACATATATATATGTATGTATAAGAACGTTTGAATAATGAAAATTTATTCATTCAATATTGCTCACATTATCAATTTATGTTCTCCTGTTGTAGATGTGTGCACATAAGAGTACGTATATGTATATAACAAAGAATGAGACGAATGATAAAATACTGATAAATGAGAACGTAGTATATCGCTAATGCTTCAAGTTCATAGAAATATTTATTTCTTTTATGTTAATAAAATGAAGAATGAAGAAAATAAATATCCAATGCATATTCAAAGAAAATTGTTTAAAATAAGTAATTGTATAGAAATACAGTTTAACGATATTCCCATTTTATATTCCATTATATTTGTAATTTAACTTATTATTTGCTTTATTAGTATTAGTTCTAAAGGTTTTTAATCAGTATAACCACCATTATATCTAAGAAAGCTCAAGCGAAAACATAAAAAATGTAAAAGTAACAATTTTCAGTTCTTAATGTGGAAGAGCACAAATTATATATGAATATATATGCGTATGGTGGATTTATATAAAAATGCACGAGGTTATAATCTTAATCATTCATAAACAAGCATATAAGAAAATATATGGATGTAATAACACAAATTATGTACATGGATATTAACTGTGCATACTTGCATATAATGAATTTGTATATATGGAAATGAAAAAAAAAAAATATTATAATATAATTTTTTGCTATTTTTTTTTTTTTTTGTAAAATTTACATTAGATATATTCATGCACTCTTATTTGTAGAGTGAAAATGTTAAATATTTTCTTATAAAAAGAAAAATAAGTTGCTATAATAGACTGAAACGCATATAGATAATATACATAAAAGTATTCGTTTTAGGCATTATTTTAACATTTATAAGTTTGTGTGAAAAAACATCAAAATACAGAATAGTGCTAAGGGTATTTTTTAAATGATTTAATAACTTTATAATAAGTATAACTGTAAAAATATTAATTAATATAAAATTAGTAAAATTGTAATTTCACTGAAAATATATAAAACACAGTTTAATTCATGTTTGAAACAAATATTAAAAAGAAAATTGTGTTGTAACCTATTATTATTATAATAATAACATCATCAGTTAAAAGAGAAATAATTTATTATTATACAAGTCTTATATATGAGAAGTGATTATTACATATAATATTATATATACAAGAATTAAAGAATATTTAGATACTAATATGGATACATTTATATGAATAAATAGATATAAATATATATAATTAATAATATTATTCACATACACTGTATGCTTTCACTTAGGAAATAATAAAATATATCAAAAAAAATAAAAACTATACATGTGTATTCCTTCATATTACTGAATATAAATAATTAATTAAATTAAATTGATATGAATAACATTAATAAATACAAGATGCATAAAATAAGGCAGGAAAAAAAAAGTAATCCTCTAAAAATTTCGAACTTTTTTAATTACAGATAAATTTATAAAATAATAAATAAATAGAATCTAATATATATATGTAATATTTATCATTACATATTCAACATAATATATAGTATAATTTATTAAAAGGCGCTGTTATAATCTTTCATATGACCTAATATTTATAAATTTTGGAAAGCAAGAGATATTCATATGAAAGTATAATTTAATGTTCTTGAACAGAGAATCTGTTTAAATATATATATATATATAAATATATATACTATATTAATATGAAAATATGTAATGAAATAAAACTTTTATTATTTTTATAAAATACTATATGACAACATGTATTATATTGCATATTAAAAATTTAGAGACTTCACATATATTTTTTTAATTACATAAAATATATTATTCATTACATTATTTGGGTTAATATTTATTTATAATTTAATAAAAAATTAATGCATTATTATCTCCTGTACAAAGTAGTCAAAATGTAAAATAACACTTTAAGCATTTAGCTAAATTGCATTATATGTTATTTTATGTATTGTCTTTTCGTATTTCTTATATATATCATATTATGTTCTAAATTATTGTATTTAAATAATTTTCTTACTTTAATTGTTCATTTTTTTTAATCATCATATTTACAATAAGCGCTTTTTTTTTGGCATTTACTTTTTTATTGTATTTTTTAAAATTTTCATTTCTATAGAAATTATAAATATATATTTTTTTCAAGAAAAAAAAATTTCCCGCCTTTTTTTTCTGGATTCTCAAATCTAATAAATTTTATTTTAGTCAAAATAAAACAATAAATTTTATCAAATGGTACAAAAATTTTAGTATTCCATGTGTAATAATATCATAAGTATATATAAAAGCGTTAAATTAGAGAGTAATACTTGAAACAGCAAATGCATGCATATGAATTAAACCTTACAATGGATTTTTTTAATCGTTGCATTAATGTTGTACATATCGTAGATACATGATATGTGTTAGTTTATAATTTGTAGGATAAAAAAATGTTTTGTTTTTTTCTTGTTTTTTCCATCTTATAAATACTATTATATAGTACGAAATAATTTATATTTTATCAGTAATATAATGATGTTTAAAAGGACTGACATAGAAATAAACTAGAAGTTTCATTAGGTTATCTAAAAAAAAAATCAATAATTATATTTCTATTATATACTAATATCTCCTTTCTCAATGACTATATTTTATCTATTCCAGTAAAATAAAATATACATGCTCCCAAAAATCTATTTTATATCATATTTTTTCTGAAAGCTAAGACAACAAAAAGTTATAATTGTTCTTCTGTACTATTAAAAAATATATTTTTTCTGAGTAATTATTAATTGATTAGTTTTACCAGTAATTATTTTATTTGATGTTACTTGTTTATATATATTTTTATTGAAAACATTTACTATATTTTTAAAATGTTGTTATCTTTTTTACACTTCATATTTTAATATTATTTATGAATATAAGAAACTTTTTGAAAAATATAATAAAACAAAAGAAGAATTGCTTTAATAGTTTTTTTCTAAGTATAATGTGTAATTATAAATGGTGTTGTTTACAGAGTTAAAGGTATTATAACTTTAAACCATTCCCACTTGATGTAAAATTAAAATGTTTTATTTTATTTAAAATTACTACATTTATATTTTTTATTTTCATATGTTCTAATTTTTATAATGTTTTATAAAGAAAACGTAAAAGAAATATTTTTTATGTGGTTCCCTACTTTATATCACATATATATTTATATACTAATAAAAAAAAATTCTTAACGCTTATATAAATTTATTACGTAATATATAATATAAATATTTCCATATATTTTTAGAGTATCTTTGATAAATATTTATATAATAGGAAAATTATTAATATAACATTATATCCAAGAACAGACAGATTATTATAATATAATTGTACGGAAAAAAATTATGCACCACTCTAAAATATGTTATTTTGAAATGGATGATATTATTATGAAAATAAATAACATAATTATAAATCTGAATATGATGAGTAATGTTAATCTAAAAATAAATATAATTCAGGAGCGGAGTCCAAAAAATTGTTCACGTATTGCAAATATGTCCTATATTATTTTTTAAAAGAGATAAATAATGTTTTTGTAAAAATACTATATTGTATATTCATCCTTATATATATAATACAGGAAATGTATCTATCCTACTAAGAAAAAAAGTTTAATACTTTAAAAGTGTACGACTACCGCCTTAACATATTCCGTATTGGTGTTATATTTAATAAAAGCATTTTCATCAACTGTATTTTTAGAAATCGATAAGGAATTTATGCTGTTGTTTTCTTTATTGTTAGTTATTTTATGTAATTCGGTGGTTATTTATATATTTGTAAAAATGTTCAAGCATTCAATAGTAATATGATAAAGTTGGATTCACACTTATTTGTATTGAATGTATAGCTTTGAAAAAAAAGGTTTTCAGGCGTTTATTAGAAATTTTGTTTATGCTGAATGAAATTATGTGCTCAAAATAATTTCTCATTATACACTTATAAAATTCATATTGAAAACATAATATATACATATATATAATTATATATAACTGTAAAAATGTTTATATTAAATATTTATAACCTCGCAATCCTATATTTATTTTAGTATTATAACGCAATTATTGATGTAAGTTATATTTGTTGTTAGACACAAATATATTTACATATATATTTAAATTTTTATAATAATATGCTATTAATATTTATAAATATTCACAACAAAAATATATGTTTTATATGAAAAAATTATGTGTATATATGTTTAATTAAAATTTTTATTATAATAAATTTGTGTTTATTTAATTTAATACAAAATGCTACAATTAATACGGTGTCACTGGGACTAATGATAAAATTTATATTTTTAACGATCATAATTTTTCTTTACTTTTTTTCAAGGATTTAATAATTTGAAGAATTAACTATAGGAATTTACTGTATATTACTTTTAATTTAAATATTCCACGTTGTTCCTCATTTAAAAAAACAAAATACATATATTTTTTTTTGTTAATATATATTTTTTCTATAAATGTAAATATGATAAATTATTTTTGTAAAAAATATTTTGAAATATATGTACTTTAAATCTTAATTCATATAAGAATATTTTTATTAAAGTGTTAGATATTTATACTATTTTAATTATGATATTGTTAAGATTATACTAATATTATTTTAATTTTAAGAATAAATTATTAATTTTATAATTTATGAAGCTTTACATTTAAATGAAAAGCTTAAGAAACCTTTAACATTTTATTTTTTAATTTATACAATTAATGAAGTTAATTCTGTTTTATGAAATATATTTAAAATTTTTTAATAATAATAATGTAGTTAATAAAAAGATATATATGTTTTTGTTTAGGTATGTATTAAGTGAATACATATTTGAACTGGTGTTAATCTAATATTAAATTATTCATACAACAATTAATACTTTAGTTCTGTATTAGAGAATAATCACCTAATAATAGAGAATAATATTTTATCAGTGAAAACTATTTAACAATTCATTAAAATGTACACGTATATTAAGGTTAAATATATTTTTTTTCATATTATCTATATATATATATATAATAGTTCATACATTCATGGTACCTATAATGTTATCTCTACATATAAGTTTACTACAGAAGCAAAAGGACCCTAAAAAAATAAAAAAGTATAAATAGTTTATTAACTAGAAAATTATTTTAAATTTTCAATTATAATCCTTATTATAATATAATAGTAAGTAAAAGTAAAAACATGTTATATATGTGAGGAAATTAACATAAATATAATTGTCTTTATAAATAATATAAGCTTTGATATATTTTAAGTAAACCATTGTGATACATTCTGTATAAAAGTATTAATTATATAAGAATATACTATATATTTTTTTGCACAAATTGTTTGCGAGCTTATCAATTGATTATATTCTAATTTTCTTAAAATCCCTCTTTAATAAATTTTTATTGATTACTCAGGTTAATGTTAATATTTGATTTAATAATAACTAGGAATGTTCATTTGAAAATACATTAATTAAAACATGAATGAGCTTAAGTATTTTATTTTTCTAGCCTAAATATAGTTGGAAATAGACAAATTGATATTAATACTTGGGAGAGTTTACATAATAATTTGACCATCTATTAATAAATATTTTAAAATGATTATTAGTTTTTTTTTATCTATGATATTTTAATATTTCTTATAAATATATAAACTTAAGAAAAAACGCATATATTAAAAAAATGAATTTAAAAAGTTATGTTTAGATATTACGATATAAATTGAACTTAATAATTAGATTTTCCAAAAATTAATATACTCGAATAAAAAATAATTTTATATTTATTTTTAAAATTTAAATTGTTTATTTATTACATATGGAGTTATGAATTAATTTGTTTATATATTTTATAGTATTATAAAATATATATATGTATAAATGGTAATCAAATATGCACATAATATTAAACCAAGTTTTTTTACAAATTTTTATTTTTTTAATTTATTTTTACTTTTATTACATTGTTATAATAACAAATATTTTATACAAAAATATCCAATTGTTGCAGAATATACTGTAAATGAAATTATATTAATTTACTGGATAATGTTAAAATCAGTAATTATTATTTAGATATATAGAACAATGAATTATATCTACATTCTCTATATTCTGTACTATATATGAATTCAGAATTTACAAATGTTAAAAAAAAAAATATATATATTATTTTGAATAGGATTAATAATATCATTTGTTCATTTACTATTCTAGATAACTAAATTATATATTTTAAATATATATAAATTAAAACTCATTATATTATTTTAAATGAATTATATATTAATGAATATAATTAAAATAAAAATTTTATAATAATTTAGAATATTAACTTTTTTTGTATTATAAAGTTTATTATTATTATTTTATATTATGATTTTTTTATGAAACCGAATAAAAAAATAATAATAAAGTAAATAAAAAGACGTAGATTCCATTATTAGAAGTATATTATATCAATATAATTTTTTTTATTAATTGAACTTATTACAATATATGAATTATATGA
The DNA here is from genome assembly GCF_900090045.1 of Plasmodium malariae. Classification (NCBI taxonomy): domain Eukaryota; phylum Apicomplexa; class Aconoidasida; order Haemosporida; family Plasmodiidae; genus Plasmodium; species Plasmodium malariae. The sequence continues at coordinate 5,081 of NC_041781.1, read as the reverse complement.
AATGGAAAAAAAAATTAAGTTACTCTTATTTAATAATATTGCTGCGTTTATTCTCTTAACAGGGATATACAATTTTAGCATTTATATTGTATGAAAATATTATTCGTTTCCTTTGTGTTTTATTTTTATTAACATTTTATTTAAGAGTGATATTATTGATATTTTTTAATTATAAATATTTAATTTATTTTTTTAGAGTGAATATCATAAATTTTCGGAACAGAATCATACATATGGTAAAAAATTAAATATAGGGAATTATCGATTATTAGCAAAATGTAAACAAAATATGGATACATGTCCTATGAAATTAAAGGAATGGATATCGAATAATGATATGGATGAGAGAAAAGATATATCTAATAATGAAAGGAAGTATGCAGAAATAAAAAAACAATCAAATGGTAGTTTATCAAATAATAGGAAAGATCATAAAAAACATAACAAAAATAAATCTTGTATATTTGAAACAAAAAAATATTCCCGTATGGAAAAAAAAATATTTAAAGAACTTGATTATGCAGATTTTCTTAAAAACAACAGGACAATTAGTGATAAGATTTATAAAAAAATAATGCGTAAAAAGTACGGATTTCGATTAAGTTTACCTATATTTTTTGTTGTTTTGTTATCCATATTACTTTTACTAGATTTATTCGTGGGTTATGGACTTATAAATGGTTTGTTTTATGTTTTGAATATTATTGCTCCAACAGTGGTATCACAACCTACAAGTGGTGTGAAGCCTTTACAAGAAATGTTAAGGCCATTACATGCATGGTTGAAAAATTCCCCTTTTGGTTCTTTCTTTAAATCAGCTTCTCAAGTAGCAGGGAGCGCAGGCAAACCTAATGTAGATAAACATTATTATATAACCGGTTTCTTTGGTTTTCTTATATACTTCATACCCGTCTTTATAATAGGTGTCACATGTATATTAGGTATTTTTTACTACCATAAAAAAGTTAAAAAGTATGAAAAAATTAAGTTTAGAAAAGGGTAAAATGAATAATAAGAAATATGATTCTTTCTATAAGGACGTATTTAATGTGAAGTAATAACTGTAATGTCTTTAGTTATAAAGCTATTAAACCTACCCATAATTGATTAATTTTTGTTAAGTGTATCCACATGAACAAGGTTTTTTTGATATACAACAGTAAAAATATATATTTCTAGATTTGTTTGAATTTGAATGTGCGATTGTTTTTCATTATTTATTTAAATTATTATTTATGTTTATTAAATATTATGGCGTAAATACATATTTGTGTATTTATATATATTTTCATAAAAAATATATGTATGAGTGTTTAAATGAATTTATAATAGTACAATATATATTGTTTAATTTAAGCCATAAGTTAATTTGCATTTGAACTGTATGAAATAGTATTTTTCAATTTTTCACTTGTTCCAGTTCAAAATTATTATATGTCCATATAATTCAAAAACTGTGTTTTACTACTTTAAAATTAAAAATTAATATGACTTGTTTTGTATTTAATTATAAGAAGTGTATGTATTTTGTTGCAGAGAATTATATATATATATATATATATATATATATATTTGCTGAAAAAGAAATATTAATTACTCTATAAATTAAGTTTTATGATATATGTGTTATAAATAACACATATTTTATAGGTGGTTTTATCAATTGTTTAGCTATTTTTTCTTAGTTTAAAAAGGAAAAAAATAAATGTATATAAAAATAACTTTATTGTGTATGGGTTATTAGATATTGTTTAATAAAATTGAATTTATTTTTATTCTTATGTAAATGAACAGTTAACGCTATTTATCATTTTATTATTGTGCTTACTTCTGGAGTTAATTTAGTTTTTATAAAAGTAATTAAATTTAATTTATAATGATAATCTATTAATAAATAAGCTATATAAATTTTATTATTTTTTGCGTCGTTAAAGGATAAAGTTACTTAATTATATGTAATTTAATATTAATAAATTGTATATTAAAATCGTTTTCTATGTAATATTGTTTTTTTTCATAATTGTATACTTCTAAGAATGTATTATATATCTATAAATATTTTCATTAAGGGTAATGAAAAGCAATTCAGTTATTTTCTCTGTAAAATAATAATACATAGATAAGTATTATATATAAGTTTTATTGTTTACGCATGTTTGTAAATATATTAAGTTAAAACTTAACATTATTTCATAAATATATATATGTATACATAAAGTTTATATTAACCATTAGTAATTTTATCAAATTAATAAAAAAGTGCTATAAACAAAATAAAAATTAAAAAAGAATTATTATTTGATAAATGATTTATAAATTGGTAATATTTTTTTTATTCGTTTGATAAGTATTAATAAATTATATCAAAATGACATATATATCTTTTTGAAAACGTTTTATCTAAATAATCATAATGAATGAGAAACTGCATGCAACAATTTCCCAAGTAATTTTCATGATTAAACTTTATTTTTTATATATAATTTTCTATGTATTCACATGAAAATAACAATAAAATATTAATATAAGTTTGAATTATCACCTTTATATAATATTTGAAAAGTGCTGCATAGTTAAAGAAATAATCATTGCACAATTTTTCTTTGTAAAAGTATACTTAGGAACTATACAAAATTAGACTGATATATATGGGAATAATATATGTGGAAAATAAAAATAAAATAATAATAATTTTAATAAAATTACATATATACTTTTTAATAATAAATATTAATAAAAAATATTAAAATATTTTAGTCCATTTATCAAATTAGTATATTCACAGAAAAAACAAATACTTATATTTTGACAATGTTTATTTATTTTATTTTTTTTTTTGTATGTGAATGTTTCTTCTATATGAGAAAAAATTAATTAAAAAAAATATATAAAAATTAAGTAGATGAATATAAAAATTTTTCATTAATTAATAATGGTATATTTTAAACATAATTTACAATTTTAATATTCAAAAATTATGGTAGAATATTAAAAAGTCAGTTTTTTTTGGTATTTAAAATAAATATTATTGCTTATATAAGATAGTAGCATATATATTTAATACTATATAGGATTGAATGTGCTCATGGATTACCTAAAGGATCTGTAATGATTAAAGTAACACAAAATATTATTCTATCAGTATATTATTACCATTATTATTCTGTTAAAATAATAAATATTTTTTTAAAAATAATAAGAGGTGCTTCTGAAATAAATTATTTATACTAATAGAATTATTAGTTATATAGTATCTGTACGAAATGTACATATAGTTTCATTTATAGAACAGTATATTAACTGTATTCTATACGTTATATATTCTATATAAATTCAATAATATATATTTTTTTTATTTTATTTTGGAAAAAATTAATTAAAAGTATTACATAATTGTTTATATTATATAATAAAATTATAGTTTTAAAATATTTAAGTATAAATAAAAATTATTTTATCCTAATGAGAGTTAATTTTTTATAAAAATTAAGATTAAAATTTATGATATATATTTAAAATTATTTTCTGTAGGGATGTTATAATAGATGTTTTATTTATATAATTTTATTAGTTTTTTACAGAGAAAACAGCAAAAGATTGTTATAAAAATAATTATAGCATTATTGATCTTTTGAAGCATATTATACTATTATTAATTCTTTCTTTAATTTATTAGAATATTAAAGATATGTATAATGGTGCAAATAATTAAGTCTATCTTATTTATTAAAACTTCTGTCTTAGTCCTTGTAACATGTATATGGCATTTTAACAATGATATGGTTTGATAATACTATATAAGGATATATTCTTTATACGATTATTACATATTCTACTTTAATTACTAAAATTTCATAGAATTAATTATTTATCCTTTAAATAAAATAAATTTAATTTATTAATTTTTTTTTTTAGCGAACATTTAATAAATTCGCGGATGCGAAATACAAAATGGAAGAAATTTAGATACAATAACCTTTCGATTATTAGCAAAATATAAACAGGATAAGGATTCGCATATTTTAGGGTTAAAACAGAATAAATCAAATAATAATGAGTATGAAAAGTATGATATAACTATTAATGAAAAAGGAACAAAGGAAAAAACAAAAAATCTGATAAAAGTTCATTAAATAAGGCGCAATACTATATGGAAGTAATAGATTATAACAATGGAATGTTTGATGGAAAACATTTTCATTTTGAAAAAAAATGGATTAAAAAAAAGATTACGATAATTTTCTTGAAAGGAACAGGAGAATTTGTGATATATCTTTAAGAAAAATAAGATTTAGAAAGTATGGTACTGGAGTTGCTATGTTTGTTATTTTTTCTTGTTTGCAGCAGCAATTGATGTATTACCAAGATTAAAGTATTTGAAAAGACATGGAAAAACTTGAAGAGCGATAATATATTGAAAACTTTGTATGATATATAAAATGGGTGGGACAGCCAGTAAAGACCTCTATTTATTTAACATTATATAGTTACTTATGCTTATATTGATTATTGTGCTTGTAATAGGAATTTGTAGAGTCTTAGGAAATAATGAAAAATATAATAAAATTAAATTGATGTCTGAACAAAATGCATATTAATAGAGTTATATATTTCTGTAATTAATTCTTTAATATGAGTAATGTATGTAATATATTTAGTGATATTCTTAATATGAATACTTATAATTTCTAAAATATTGTAAATTCACTGAACATAATTAGTCTTTTGGAACACAACAATATATGTTCCTCGTCTTTTTAGGAATTTCAAAGTTAAAATTTTTTAAATTGTTTTTAACGTATAATTTAAGCTTAACTAAAAATACTTATAATAAATATATTTGTGTAATAAATAGATTTCAATGGACAATATATGTCGGTGCTTTAAGGGAGTAAATAGTAGAATTATTCATAAAATATTATAAAACTCAGTTAAATTACATTATAACTAAAAATTATTGTCTCCTATTATGTAACTTCATTTATTCTAAAATTATTTTTTGCTAAGGTAATTAAAAGAAATTATATTATTTTTTTTTAAATTAATAAACGTGTCTAGTTTAGTATTTAATAAAATTATAT